>NW_022060258.1:835617-950617 GCF_007364275.1 Archocentrus centrarchus
GCAGTGCAGTTCACATTCAAATTCAAATCAGTTTATTGCACACTATAAATTGTAATATATAGGTATATCTGTTTATGACAGAGTGTCCCCTGCCTCTCGCTCTATGACAGCTTTCCAGAATTTTTCAACAACAGGATGTGTTTTTAATACTTCCTATTACATTAAAATACCAGGTGAAATTAAATGTTGTGGAAAAAGATTAACATTTTCTTTGTACACTTTTGGGGAGTACTGAAAAAGAGTACACTTTGGAAAATATTGATAATTGTCAATGACCCCTTAATCAATATTGCCACACTTCTTGTTTGGAGTTGTAGCCGGTTGAGTACATGTGGGGGAACTGTGGAGAGGAGCGTGTGTGCACAGATGTTTTGGATAGATGTGTCTCCTGTGGAAAGATGTCAGCCTGTAAATTGCTTAACAGATTAACAATTTTTAGTCTCTTTTCCCTCAAATCAACTTCATGTATTTCATGTGACAAACCTCAGTGTGCTTGTGTTTTTACTGGTGGAGTGTTGTGTGTCTGGCTCTATGTTGGTGTGTGTCTGTCCTGCATAGCTGTATATGTGTCAGTGCTGTATGTTTGTGTGGCAAATCGCAGCATTAAAGAAAATGCATTCATATTGCTGAGCGCGGAAAACGAAGGGATGGGGTATGAAAAGTTATATAAGTGAAAAAACAGTGCAATCACTGAAAAACCATTGATCTAAAACAACAATATCAACAACAAGAACAAAACAAATGAACAAACAACAACACACTATGCTGACTGATTCTGCATTAACTATTTTATGCAGACGTGCCTATTATCCCAGGTAACTCATGAAGATGAGCCTAAGAGAAAAGAATCAGTAAAAGGTGTTGTTGTGTATACAGATCACCTGGTTGATCAGTACAGCGATGGTGTGGTATTCTGGTTGTGGTAAAGCTACTCACTGACATAAAGTTTATGGACTATGATGACAGCCCAGGAGCCTCCTTGCATGAGCTTTTTCTGGATCTGGAGGAGATCCTGGAATGACCTTGCATCACTCCGGGATCTCCTTTGGAAACTGATCGTACATGCTGAGGTCCATCCCTCTCAGCTCCCTGCCTCGGCTCTTCACCAGCTCTTTTTGTTTTAATGTTCAAATTTGGCCATGATCGGTCTGGCTTTGCATCCTCCGGGTCGCTTCCCTCCCAGGCGGTGGACACGATGAAAGGTGATGCTGTTCACAGTGTCCTCCGAGAGCTTCAGGTGAGTTTGGATAAACTCTTTACTGTAGTTTCTTGGTCTTCTTCTGCATTCTCTGGAAAGCCTGAAAACATGAGGTTTTCCCTCATACTGCGGGCCTGGAACTCAAAAACAGTTTCTTACATTTTTTGACTTTGTTATTGGAGCCAGGTCATTCCTCGGTGAGGCATTTCACTGACTCCCTGAGGACGGTGTTTGCTGTAGCAAGTGTTTCCACTTGCTGCTGGCTGAACTCTACAGACTCCCGTAAGGCCTCAAACTCTTTGAGGACGGTTTCCACTAGGGCCAGGCAGGCGTCAAAGCTTGACAGTTTCTTATTTATGGATTACAAAATGTCCACAGTGTTGCTGGTAGCTGGAGATGCCATCTCATGGGAGTCTTCAGGGCAGCTTCAGGGCAGATCCGCACCTAGAGGACAAAGGAGGCATTCAGTAGCTGGATGGCACATGCTGGAGTGGCTTCTGCCTTGACCTGCACCTGGGTCCAAGGGCCCTATTATTGCTGCTTGCAGATTTAACTGTAATTGGAGCATGCATTTATCTCAAGAGTAGCATCAGCCATTATTACAAAAGTAATACAAAAATGTCTTAATTTATAAATATGTGACAACATTCATGACTTAACACTTACGGGTGTACATACGAACATGGTGATCAGGGTGGTAGATCCTTTATTTAAAAAGGGACCAGGAGTACAACAAAGCAGAATCTGAGTTAACAAGATAACAGTATATTAATTAATTTCAATGGCTGCACTGATGGTCACTTCCGCTTAAAGGTAGTTCTTCCTCCCCCCATTGCCAAGCGCTTGCTCAGAAAGGTAATTTGAACTTTGGCGGTGGTAGCGTCTATCGCTCAAAAAAATAAAGGGAACACTTAAACAACACAATATAACTCCAAGTGAAATCAAACTGTCCACTTAGGAAGCAACACTGATTGACAATCAATTTCACATGCTGTTGTGTAAATGGAATAGACAACAAGTGGAAATTATTGGCAATTTGCAAGACACACTCAATAAAGGAGCGGTTCTGCAGGTGGGGACCACAGACCACTTCTCAGTACCTATGCTTTCTGGCTGATGTTTTGGTCACTTTTGAATGTTGGTGGCGCTTTCACACTTGTGGTAGCATGAGACGGACTCTACAACCCAAGTTGGCTCAGGTAGTGCAGCTCATCCAGGATGGCACATCAATGCGAGCTGTGGAAGGAAGGTTTGCTGTGTCTGTCAGCGTAGTGTCCAGAGGCTGGAGGCACTACCAGGAGACAGGCCAGTAAACCAGGGGACGTGGAGGAGGCCGTAGGAGGGCAACAACCCAGCAGCAGGACCGCTACCTCTGCCTTTGTGCAAGGAGGAACAGGAGGAGCACTGCCAGAACCCTGCAAAATGACCTCCAGCAGGCCACAAATGTGCATGTGTCTGCACAAACGGTTAGAAACCAACTCCATGAGGATGGTATGAGGGCCCGACGTCCACAGATGGGGCTTGTGCTCACAGCCCAACACCGTGCAGGATACCTGGCATTTGCCAGAGAACACCAGGATTGGCAAATTCGCCACTGGTGCCCTGTGCTCTTCACAGATGAAAGCAGGTACACACTGAGCACATGTGACAGACGTGACAGAGTCTGGAGACGCCGTGGAGAGCGATCTGCTGCCTGCAACATCCTTCAGCATGACTGGTTTGGCAGTGGGTCAGTAATGGTGGCATTTCTTTGGAGGGCCGCACAGCCCTCCATGTGCTCGCTAGAGGTAGCATGACTGCCAATAGTTACCGAGATAAGATCCTCAGACCCCTTGTGAGACCATATGCTGGTGCGGTTGGCCCTGGGTTCCTCCTAATGCAGGAGAATGCTAGACCTCATGTGGCTGGAGTGTGTCAGCAGTTCCTGCAAGATGAAGGAATTGAAGCTCTGGACTGGCCCGCCCGTTCCCCAGACCTGAATCCGATTGAGCACATCTGGGACATCATGTCTCGCTCCATCCACCAACGTCATGTTGCACCACAGACTGTCCAGGAGTTGGCTGATGCTGTAATCCAGGTCTGGGAGGAGATCCCTCAGGAGACCATCCGCCACTATATATATATATATATATATATATATAAAATCCCAGCTCACCCTGCGGCGGTCTTTGTCCTCTGAGCTCGGGTCATCTACCAGAAGTGTTCCGATTACCACAGGGAGCACTGTTACCTTCACTTTCCAAATCCTTTCTAGCTCTTCTCTGAGCCCTTGGTATTTGTCAAGCTTCTTGTGTTCCACTTGGTATTGCAACATCTATTACTACGGCCTTCTTCCTTTGTTTGTCCACCACTACGATGTCCGGCTGGATATCCATCACAAGTTTGTCTGGCTGCATCTGGAAGTCCCACAGGATCTTAGCTTGGTCATTCTCTACAAACCTTGAGGGCATATCCTATTTTGATCTCTGAACTTCCAGGTCATACTCGGCACAGATGTTCCTGTATAGTATGCCAGCCACTTATTTATGGGATTATGTGCGCCCTTATGTTCATTTCTATGTTCACATTCACATTCATGTTTGTGTTCATGTTCTAGTTCATGCTCAGTTTTAAGTTAAGTTCAAGTTTCAAGGTTGGTTATTATTTTGTGCTGCTGGCACCCGACCAGATCGGTTAATGTCCTTCATGCTAATGACGCTGAAGTCTGGGTTTAGTTCGCGCCTCCTGAGTCCAGCCTTGGTGTCCTCTGCCTGCCAGCCACAATAACTACATGACAACCAGTGCATTACTGTGCTGTGGTGGTATCAGATGGACTGAGACGTAATGTTAATGATGTCTTCTTTTTGACTTACGTAAGGTGAGCATGGGGGCCAGTCAATGGTATCAATTCCTTCATCCTCCAGGAAGCATTTATGTTTTAAATGGTTTTTAAAGGTTGTTGTATTTTCATTCTGTTCTTAACATTAAGCACTTTAGTCAGCACTTGCTGTTTTAAAGTGCTATATAAATAAAGTTGGTTTGGCTTTATTATTATTATTATTATTATTATTATTATTATTATTATTATTATTATTTCTTTAGGCCATTTTTGCCTTTAATGGATAGTGGAGAAGTGTAGATAGATGGGAAAGGGGGGAGTTAGAGAAGGGGAAGACACCCATATTCCAGAACATGCGCTTCAACTAGTAGCAGCAAAGTCTGGTAGCTCTGATCTCTTTATTTTTGTTGTATTTTTATCAATTTTCTTTTTTGTTTTTGTGAAGTACTGATGTACAGCTGCATGTCTTTGCACAATTCTTTGCACAATTCTTACTATTTTTACTACTATTCTATTTGTAGTGTGTATTGTCAGCATATAGAAAGTGTTGTCTAATGATTTAAAATATCTTGTCACCTCTGACCTCTCTTTCAAGGTCAATAGATTCATCTGAAGGTCAAAGTGGTAATAATGCTATATAGAGCAAAAACTAATTCTTACTACCATAGTTTGTATTGACAACATATAGGGAATGATATATGGGGATTCTAAATATCCCTTTACTTTGGAACTTTGACCTTCAAGATTCCATAAGGTCAAACTTTCATTAAGTCAAAGTTTCATAAAATGTCTATTTTTAAAATTACACTTAAAATTGTACTACCTTTGTTTTTATTGCAACATTTAGGAAATTATACTGGTATATGGGAATTCTAAATCTAACATCATAATCATGTCACATTTGACCTCTGATCTCATTTTTACGTTTCACAACTGCATTTTTTCAAGTTGACCCTAAAATGAGTTATATCCTTAATTAAAGTACTGTCAAGAGAAATGAGCTGCCTAGTTAGTTAGAAATATTTTGTAGTGTAATATATAATAACCTCAAGTTATTCATGTCCAGTTTTTTACAAATCAATACCTATGCCATGGTCCTGGGTGTAGGACCTGGTGTTTTCTAGGTTTGGATTTTTGAATTTGGGTTTTGTTTACATGCTGAGTCTGGGATTATGGTTCTAAGGTTTGTTTTTCTGTTTAGTATTTTGATTCTCAGGCCATTTTAGTTTTGATTATCTGTGTTCTATTCTGGATCATTGTTCATTTGTATTTAATCCCTTGCTTCAGTTATTTTGTTTTCCCTGTGTCCCATGTCCATTTCAGTCTTTCCTTGTGTTATTGTATTTCCTCAGTATGCCTGCACCCCTGGGTTCTGTATCGAGACTGCATTTCTGTCTGTTGTGTTTGGTCTATTTTGTTCTGACAGTTCCTAGTTTCCAGTTTCATGTGTATTGTGGTTAGTTTTGTGGTTGTTCCCTCCCATCTGTTTCCACTTTTCCCATATTACCTTGTGTGTGTCAGGGTTATTATAGTTAACGAAAACGAACGAAATAACGAAAACTGAAATTGAAAAAACATTGTCGTTAACTGAAATAAATAAAAACTATAATTCAAAGGAAAAAACGATAACTAATTAAAACTGAATTGTGAGTTAACAAAACTAACTAAAACAACTGAAATTATCGATAAACTGACTTTCATTTACTTGTTTTTTTGCTTTTTTTTTAAGCCTTGTGGATTGATATGAAATCATTTTTTCCTCTCTCCGAGTTTAAGCTGGGAGCGCCATAGGACAACTGTGTGAGTGCGTGCGCATGTGCGCTCGCTCACCGCACTAGTCCGCAAAGTAATGGCTGCGGTCTGCTGAGAAAGCGGCAGAGTCCCGTATGGAGGTTCTTTAAATACAAGAGCACAGATAGAATCGAAAGTCTTGTTGTGGATGATGAAAAATGTGCGGAACATTTCTCAGTCAGGAAAAACCAGCAACATCAAAGTCCACCTGAGAAGCGCACAACGGCTACAGAAACCACTCCGATCCTACGAGATAACCTGGCCTGGAGAAACAGGACCACTTGTCGGGTCCACGCAGCCCAGAACGTTGTGACTAAACTGTCGCGTCCTTGTGCATTTCCAGCTACTTTATCAGTGAGAGAATAACAATCAGGAATAATAATCAAAGCATCAATATAAGGACTCACAACTGTCAGCAAATTCCTGGTAGAAGACTGCTGAAACTATCAGGATGGACGTGAAGGAATGAAGAAAGTGAAAATAACAAATATGTTTGCAGCCAAAAAACTGAGCACAAAGAGCGAGGATCAAAAAAGAAGTCCCAGCCTGCGCCGCATATAAAACACCTGCACACGACTACAAGGTAATTAACACACACAATCCAGCTACACAAGCATAAATGTGGACATAAGGTCGGCAACTTCCGTAGGTTATGTACAAAGACCCTGCAAGTTTAATTAGTGAGCATCTAACCAAGCTAGCTCCAAAACAGAAGCAGCATCAGGTGGGATGCAGCTGGATTTGACCTTTGACTCCTTCAAAGAGTTTGTTTTTGTCAAACACCACATGTAGCTGTTATTAATCTGCTGCACTGATGCTGAAGTTTATTGTAGAGTTTATTGAAGAATTTATTGAGTTTGGGAATTCATGTTTTTCTTTGTTTCTCCCTGTTGATGTTCATGTGTGTCCTTAATATTACACACATTTAGCACGTCTTGTGAACCGTTGGTTGTTGAATATATTTCTTTAAATGGTATCTTTTGTCAAGTTTTCATTACACAATAGGCACTTTTGCGCCTTGAATCTTGCACCTGATTAGGTATGAAAATACTAAAACTAATACCGAAACTAACTGAAACCAACTAAAACTAAGCATTAAACCAAAAATAAAAATGAGAAAAACCACTCTGAAAACTATTTAAAACTAACTGAATTAGAGAAAAAAAATTAAAAACTAACTAAAACTAAACTATAATGTAAAATCCAAAACTATTATAACCCTGGTGTGTGTATATATTGTCTCTGCTTTTCCCTGCTCTTTGTCACATCGTTGTCCTTGGCACTGTGTGCACTCCTGTCTGTATGTATTTCTGTTTAAGTGAGATTCCTGGTTTGCTCTGCTGTCTCCTTTCCAGCTGTGTTTAGTCCTGTGTTTCCAGCAATGAAGCTGAAGTTCAAGTGAAGTCCTTTCTTGAGTTCTGCACTGGGGTCCTGAACCGGCTTGCCACAGCCTGTACAACCCATCCATTTCCTATGCTTACGCAATGTTTGTGTAATCAAAGTAAACAACTTTAATGCTAGCCTTAATACAAACTTTTTAAAGTGCATTTTAAAAGAACAATACAACAAAATACAATGCGGTTCCCTTAAAAGTATATACTACTCAGAGAATGGACTGCATTGGCAGAGGTTTGCAGTTTTGGAGGGCTTCTTGTTTTCATTCAGTGTTTAAAGTGTTGTGTTTCTGTAATGCATTTATAATAGTTAAGATAATTTTCAGATATGTAGAGGAACCCTCTGGCCACCTGCCTAATTTAAAATAAATCCGTTTCCATTCTAAAATTCCATTTTACCATTTCGCATTTGCTGTGGCTCGGGTGGTAGAGCAGGTCATCTATTAATCGGAAGGTTGGCGGTTTGATTCCTAGCTGCTCCAGTCTGCATGCCAAAGTATCCTTGGGCAAGATAGTGAACCCCAAGTTGCTCTCCGATGCAACCATTCTGTTGTCCCAATTTGCTAATGCTTTTGATACTTAGTTTGTTATTAGTTCTCTGAGTCCTGTTATTAGTTACAGTAGTACCTTGACATTCAAGTTTAATTTGTTCAATTTGATTGTATGTCAAATCAAATTTTCCCATAGAAATTAATTGAAACGTCATCAACCTGTTCCCACCCCCCAAAAAACACAAGAGTTTTTTTACATTCATTGATAAGAAAATGCCATTATGTAAAGAAATAAACTGGTTTTAAGTGAAAGAAAAAGATGTTGGCGGAGATGGAAGTAGAGGAGATCGCTAAACTTAATACCCCTTTTTTCACTTCACTTAATCTTCTCCCCCTTTTGCCTTTTTTGGCACACTCTTACCCTCACCAAGACAGCAACACGCACACCTTGCTCATGTTTTTCGATAATTTCATGCTTTATATCCATGGTCATCATCCTTTTCAGCACCGATCTTGGGATTCGCTTCTTTGGACCCATGGTTTTAAAAAAGGAAATGTTTCAAAATAAATGCAGAAAATAATCAACCACATCAACAACCATCGACAAAAATGAGTGCACAGTGAGAGGAAAAAAAAAAACGGAATGCGTGGATGGTGTTTTTTTGCTCATTCGTAACTCAGATATTGGCTCGCAATATGAAGCAAAAATTCAACCAAGTGACCAATCATATCTCAAAAAACTCATTAGTTGGGATGCTCGTAAATCAAGATACCACTGTATATTTTTATTGCATTCCTGGTTCCTTTTGTTCTTGTCTTCCCCATGTCTGTGTTCCAGTGTTTGTTTTATCCCTCTGTGTCCTGGTTCCTTGTCTTGAGCATCATATCTGTTTTTTAACCTTCCTGTGTTGTGTGTCAGGATTATTCATATGTTTAGATTCCCTCAGTGTGCCTGCCTCCCTATGTGTCAAGTGTGCATTTCTATGTCCCTGCTTATTCACTTCCTAGTTTATTTCCTAGGTTCCTGTTTCCTGTTTCCTGTGTATTCTAGCTTAGCTTTGCTTCCCCATGTCTTGTTAGGTTTTTTTTTTCCACGCCTCCACTGTTGAGGCTTCTGCTCAGATCAGCATGGTTAGTGCCTGTCATGGTGGTAATCCCCAAACAAGATGGTGGTCACTGGAGGTGAAGGGAGCCATCAAGCTAAAGAAGTCCTACTGGGCTTGGTTAGCCTGTGGGACTACAGAGGCAGTTGACAGGTACTTGCAGGCCAATCTGAACACGGCTCGGGTGGTGGCTGAAGCAAAAAAATCAGGTGTGGTAGGAGTTCGGTGAGGCCATAGAAAAAACTTTCGGACAGCCTTGACACTATTCCAGCAAACCATCGAGCGATTCAGGAGGGGGAAGCGGTGCTCTACTTGCGTGGTCTGTAGTGTGGTTGGAGCGCTGCTGACTTCAACTGAGTCTATAGTCAGGCAGTGCAAGGAATATTTAGACTGACACGGCTTCTGTAGTGGAAGCAGAGTCTGGAGATGAGGGGGATGACTCGCCCATCATTGGAGTGAGGTCAATGAGGTGGTTAAACCACTCTTTGGTGGCGGGGCCCCTGGGGTGGGTGAGATTCACCCTGAGTTTGTGAAGGCTCTGGATGTTGTCAACCAAGACAGCCCTGCAACAGATATGGGGTGATGCCACTGGATTGCCGACTGGGCTGGTGGTCCCCATATTTAAGAAGGGGGACTATAGAGGGCTCACACTCCTCAGCCTCCCTGGTAAGGTCTATGCCAGGGTGCTGGAAAGGAGGGTCCATACATTAGTAGAACCTCGGATTCAAGAGGAACAATGCGGTTTTCATCCTGGTCGTAGAACGCTGAACCAGCTCTTTATCCTCTTGAGGATGTTCGAGTGTGCATGGGAATTTGCCCATCCAGTCTACATGTGTTTTGTGGACTTGGAGAAGGTATTTGACTTGTCCATCAGGGTATCCTATGCGGGGTGCTGCGGGAGTAGGGGGTGTGTGGCCCATTGTTACAGGCAATCCAGTCCCTGTACAACTGCAGTGAGAACTTGCAGGGCAGACCCAGGACACGCTGGAGAGATTATATTTCTCGGTTGGCCTGGGAACACCTTGGGGTCCCCCCAGATGGAAATGGCTGGGGAGAGGGAGGTCTGGGCGACCCGGCTCCGGATAAGTGGAAGAAGATGGATGGATGGGTAGATTAACATAATAGTGGTCAACACCTCCAGATTTAAAGTTTATATGGCACATGAATGTTGCTAAAATGTTACAGGTCTCCTGATTATTGTGGCGTACAGTTCTATACCATCTTCTAAGATCACTCCAATGTAAATTGAACAAATTTACAGATCAGATTCAAACTCATCTGAGATTTTTAGTACCTGAATCTGTGGTGTGAACTTGAACATCCCAGGTAAGATCGCTCTCAAGTTATCAGGTTCACAAGATTTTCAGAAAAATTGACCTCTGATCTTTAGCATGAGGTCAAGGTTGCTGAGATTCAAACTTGTCTGAGTGTTTTAGTAGATATGAATTTATACATCCTAGGTGAGATCGTTCTCAAGGTATTGCGTTCAGAATATTTTTAGAAAAGTTGACCTCTGACCTCTATGTTAAGGTCAAGGTTGCCATGATTCAAGCTCTTCTGAGATTTTTAGTAGATGAATCTACGAGTGTCATTTTGAACATTCTGGGTCTCATCGTTTTGAAGTTATGGCCAACATTAAAGTTTTTGTGGAATCTGTCCACTAAAACTCTTCAACAAGTTCAAGTTGTGGCGACCTTGACCTAAAGCTAAAGGTCAGGGGTCAGTATTTCTGAAAATCTTCTAAACGCAATACCTTGAGAATGATCTCACCTAGGATGTACAAATTCACACCACAGATGCATTCTGTTCCAGTTAGACCCATCAAACTTCACATAATTGTTCAGTGACTTTACTACAACAGCACTTTGACCTTTATCTTGAGGTGTAGGTTGCAGAGATTCAACCTTGTCCAGCATTTTTAGTAGATGCATCTATGATGTGAATTTGAACATCCTAGGTGAGATCATTCTTGAGTTATTGTGTTCGCAAACTTTTCAGAAAACGTGGCCTCTCAGCTTTACCTTTAGGTCAAGGTCAGTGAGATTCAAACTCGTTGAAGATTTTTAGGGGATCTATTTATGATGTGAATTTGAACATTAGATCACATCGTTTTCAAGTTATGTCCAATGTTAATGTTTTTGTGGGAACAGGGACCAACAGTGCCGATGCCAAGACTATGACAATAGCTTGACCTTGGCTTCGAAACAGCTGAGCATAAAATGTAGAATGGTAATATTAAGCCACTGTTTGTTTGTATGTATCAGGGAGAAATTAATGTAACCCTTTGCAACCTGTCTCCCCTTTCTGGTTCTTGAAAGACTGACTGAAGAGGCACAGATTAAAACAGATGTGCTTAAATGATACTGGAGAAGGACTTAGCATGGCACTGCCTGAGGATCATTGATTAAAAAAAGCCATGACTTTAGGCTGAGACAAATCCAGCCCTGCAATGATACCCCACAGCTTTGTGGTCCATGACACTCTCCCTGTACCCAACCCAGGCACCACAGAAGCAAGGAAGGGAGAGCGAGTAAGAGGAAAACAAGAGATTTGTAGAACCAGTGAATCTTTAGCCTGCCCCTCCCATTATCCCAATCCCTCCCCCTGAGGCTGGAGTTGCAGATACTGGGATTACAAAGGTCAATTATACACTTAATCTGCCTTTGCCCAGAGGGGATTAGGAGCATGGCTCATTGATTGATTTGAAGTATTTCCGTTGACCTTGGGTAGTTGTCAGATTCACAAGTGTGGTGAAATTGCACTTCTGTGCGACCAAAGTTAAAGCGCTTTTTAATCGCTGCTGCTCCTGCCGTCTCTGCTTACCAACTGCCGGACGGCTGAAGTGGAGCGGAGTGAGGGCATGGGTCAGACTGAGCTGCAGATTGAGGGATTTAAGATTGGTGTTGTCTGTAATGCTGTACTTTGGTCACAGCAGGTGGGTTTGGGGATGGTTTTGTTTGTGTGGAGTGGAGGGGGTTTGCAGCAACAGAGAATGCCATCATACCAATTGGCTGTCAAGGGACACTTCACCACTTTGCTGTCTCTGGTCATGAACTGCCAGCCACACAGCCATGCCAAGTGAACAATTTAATCAACACAGAGCTCAGGACATGCAAACTTAGCTGTATGATGTAAGACTTGCTGTATGATGACTGAATAATAAACAGGAAAGCTTTCTCATTTTAAGTAATGTGGTGGAAAATCTGAAAAAAATGTTTTTTTTTTCCTCAGTATTGCAGCCATTAAAGAAAACAGTTTTTAGGGGAATTGTAGGACTTGAAATAACTATAAAGATATTCATAATGTTCTATTATTTATTCTGATCACAGAAAATATAAAATTAATATTTTAATATAACATCAATTTTGTTAACACTTTCACAGGCATTCATAACACATTCTAGTCGTTTTAGAACCTTAGGCACTTATAAGAGAACTCTGACGCAGTATTCTCTGGTCTATATTTTGTTTATGGTTTATGCCCCATGATTATTCAGAATTAATCAACTTATGCAAATGTCAAGATTGTAAATGACTGTGAATTGTTATGTTACCTGTTGAATGGCATATTTCTGACATGCTGTTCTTAATGACTCAAAATCTAGGAATCTTTTTGCATCTTTTCATCAATATTCATTTGGTTTTGTATTTTTTTAATATAGATATTTTCCTGTTTTTTTTTCTAAATAACTCAATGAGAGTCCTTGAAGGACGTATATGAATCAACAACAGATCTGAAGTTTTTCTCTGCAGTGTTTTATTGGAGGATTTGGTCTGGAGTTTGTGGCTTGTCATAAAGACCAGTTGTCTTTATCCCTTCCACAACAATATGGCTGCATTTATGTCATCTTATTGTTTTTCCTGCCAGCTAGTAATCTGTTCTAAGTTTAATGTAAATAACTGTAAAAGGATTAAACAACCAAGCAGGAAGGAAAATTGTTGCATTAATATATCACAATAATAGTAATAAAAAGAAGCAGACAGACAGACTAGCCATGCAGGATAAGTTAGATTGACTGTTTGTTCAAAACATGTTCTGGAAAGGTTTCATTTCTGATTAATGAAGTCTGTAAGCAGCTTAGAGTTCTTAATAATTACTGAGAGAGCATTTTGTTTCCCTGCTTGGTTTCTTTTGGGTCTAAATCCTCTGTAAGCATACCCAGCTCCATGGTGCTGAGAGGAAACAGCTAAGGACGCTAAAGCTATGATCATCCCGAGAGGAGGGAAATACAAGTTTAATGGAGACTTCTCTTTTGTCAGGTCCTGCTGGTTTATTGATGAGGACCAACAGGGTCAATTGATTGAGGACACACATGCCATCTCTCGGGTCTCTATCACCCTTTCACAGCCCCCTTCAATTCCCTTTTCCTTCTGCCTTGTTAAAAAGGGTGGTACGGTGGCATGTGTTTGATTAACTTGTCTGACAAAAGTGACAGCTGCTCATGTGTGTATGTGGATGAGTGGCCCAGCGCCGCTCCCTCTTTGTACATCTGTCAGAGCCCGAGCAGGGTGAGCAGGGTGAAAAGAGACAAATTGGACCCCAAAAGAAGGCCATTCACCTTCCCCAGACCCCCCTCTGGTGCTCCACCCCTCTAGCCCATTCAGGTGCTCGGCAGGACCCTCAAGTGCTTGCTGGCTTATTCCATTTTCACTCCCCCTATAGAGTTTTCTGAGCTCACAAGTGTTTTAGCCCTCTTTTTTCTTCTCTCAATCCACCCCTAAGCAGCTCTTTGTAAGTAGAATGGCTCACTTTTCTCAGGGCCTGAAGCTGGCGGCTTTTTTTTTCTTTATTATTGTCCACCACAGAGCTTTTCTGACGCTCATTGTATGTTTACTCAATGACTGGTTGCTGACCGTAATTCCAACTGTTTAGTTCCTCACAACATGGCCCCTCAGCCCCTTTCACCCACCACCCCAAATATACACCCATCCCTTCTCCAAGCCACTGTGTTTTTGTAATGCTGCTCTGTATTTAGTCTCTCTTATCTGTTGACTTGCAGGTAGAAGGAGATGGGTGTTTTGTAAGAGGCACAGATTGTGGGCATGAAAGAAATCCCAACTTCACAAAAACATTTACCTTTCTCCTGTGATGCTATGCTTGATTTTGGCTGTCATCCTTTTCCTCAGTTGTCCTTCGTAACTTCTTAACCAGCTGCCTTGATGAAGTGCCCACTGAACTCATTTTGTTGCTTCCCAGCTGTGCTCAGACTATGGTCACTGGCCAGCTGCAATTTGCCTTTTGTGCCACAGGTACAATCAAAACAATTTGAGAATTGTGAGTCCCTTGAGCCAAAACTTTACTTTAGTCATGCTTACAGAGCTCCAGTGCTCCCCCCTTAATTATTTTCTGCCAGACAGAACATGTTTGCATAACTTTGTAGTCAACAGCATTTAGATGCTTAACTTCCCAGCACGCTACATAAAAAAAAAAAACTGGCTTCTTATCATTACTGAATTGTGAAAGTATTCACACTTCTCATCAGAATCTCAGGTTTTGCATGTATCTATCTGAGTGAAGTTTTAGTTTTGGAGGTTGAAATTCACATTAGTCATTAGTCCTCAAGTCACATGTGACTTGATGAATTGCATCATGTAGTATAAGAATATGTTTAGTTCCATGAAAAGTTTTATGTGTTGGCAGTGGGGAGAGGGCTGGGTGGGGGTGTTCTGACCAACTGTGTTAGTTACTATGGTAATTGAGTGTCGTCATCAATGGGCCCTCACTGCTGAGTTAGTGAGTGGGACTAGAATAGACCAGCAGTGGGCTCTGAAAAGCAGAGCAGGTAGGATTAGACGAGCCCTTTGTCCAAAGCGCATAATGTCTTGCAGTCAGACTTAAAGACCTCCCACCCCCCACCAACCTTAGTCTTATTTGTTTCCTTGTTTGTGTGAGCATGTATATATGAGCTATGTGTGTACACTAGTGTAAGCAAGTGTGCTGTGAAAGTGCAAAAGAAAAAGTAGTCTTGCTTTATGGCACTCAGCAGCCTCCCTTCTCCTTCACAAGGAAGCCTGTCACTTGGTATTAGTGTTGCCGCACCAGCAATCATCATTCCATGCCTCCTGCTAATTGCAGGCACAGCTGGGTCTCAGCAGGACATGCTCCCTCTCTCTTGCGGGTGAACTTTTTCTCCCTTTCTCTCTCTAAAATAGTGCAGAATGACGACAAACTTTTCATCTCTACTGCATCGAGTACAGGCTCAGACATACACTCCAAGTGGTCAGGTTAATGATCACTTGGCCAAAGAAAATGTAAATCTCAAACAACAGCAGTTCATATTATTATTATTTCTTTGTTAACAGTAATTTTAACTGCGAACAAGATTGTATTATCAATGTATTTCAAATATTTAAATTACTTGTACCTAATGGGTGTTATAGATTTTAAATAAAAAATATAAAAATAATAGTTATTAATTTTCAAACATTTTCAGAGCCTTAATTTAGTTGACCTTAATTTTAAAGACCCCCTTGCCAGCAGTTAAATCAAACAAGCTCCTTCTTAGGGAACTTTCTGTATTTTCACCTTAATTTCACCCTAATTTAGAAAGTTAATTGTATTCTTTCAGGCAGAATTTCTGTTGTTTACCTAAACTGGACTGAAAACAGAAAGTTTTGGCTGTCAAAAATCTTGTCCCTTGGGCCTCAGTCACACTAGAGCAAAAACAGGTCAGCAGCCTCCGATGGTTGGAGAGTGATTGCACTGAATTTTTTTGCTGTCTGGGAGTGACTGCAAATAGCTGCTGTGACCAATTTTCATCTCAAGTTTGCCTGAGGAAGTGAGCATACAATCACACAAACCTACTAAGGTAGGCAGATAATTTACTGTACATGTCCTTACATTTCATACTAAAAACCATGTCTTATTTTGCATCCAATATGTGTGTGATAGTTGCCACTAGGAGTGTTTATTTATTTGGAATAGGAGGGAGAGATGTTATCAGAATTAGTGCGTAATTGGCACGACTGGCTCAAAGCTGTGAGCACAGTGCCAAAACTTTGGCTCTGTCCTGTCACTCTTTGCTCAGTTCTCACTCTGACTGTTTAGAGCCAAGTCCTGAATATTTCACAATAACACTTGAAACACAGTATAACTGAGCTGAATTTAATGGAACTTGAGAGGGATGAGGAGAAGATGCATACAAGAAAACATCTTGTTTTCCTTTTTAAAGTGAGTAGAGTGGGTTCCGGTGTTTGAGGGGCTTAGTCACATTACTACACAGAAATGAAAAAAAAAATTCTGCATGTCTTTTCTCAGTAGTGTGCACACAGAACAACAATCATGTTTCTTTCTTTCTTTTACTTCTCTTAATATGTACTACTGCATAACATATCTGTCAAAATACAGTGATTAGTGGGACTGTGTTAGTGTGTTAGAATACTGTCTGAATGTTATATTCAATTCAATTCAGTTTCACTTCCGTTTTATTTATATAGTGCTAAATCACAACAACAGTCGCGCTACATAAATAAATATGTTAGGGTAATATGTTAGGGTTAAGATTTGTTAAATTAATATGCACAACATTCCCACTCTCATGTGTTCCTCTTCAGACATTTGCAATCAAATGCAACAAGAAAAACGGTTTAACATGCCAGAATTAAATCCCAACACATGCTGTCAGTTTTAAGAAAGAATTAAATATTACGCTGCCTGGATTCCTGAGAAAACCATCTGCTTTGATGAGGGCCGTTCTTTTCTGCTATCCCACATCACCCCCTTTTTTCCCCCACACATCTGTAAATCTTTCAAGAAGAACATCCACATGTCTTCATCACCATGTTTCCTATGACGGTTTGAAATTCAGCAATCGAAATAGGCTTTGGTGTCACCAATAGCATAACCTGTTAAAGGGCCGAGCACATACAGCGTAAGTCAAGGTCTATGAATCACCTCTAACTGCAAGCCGAGCTGACCCCCTTGTTTCAGTATGTTGCTGAGTTCAAAAGGAAAGAAATAGCATATGCACAAGGGTTTTATAGGAACCCACATTAGGCTATCCACATCCCTTAATTAAGCAGTGAGTATATAGAACTGTCTCAGGGTGCTGAGGCAAGGTCTCAGACGGTATTACCTAGCAAAGCTTGAAAGTCCAGGAAATAATATTTTTCATGCGAAAACATAGTACGATTATAAGTAAGCATCTTTTTCAAGTAGCAGGACTTGCAAATATTTTTGGCCAAAAAAAAAAAAATACATTCACTTCTGAAAATATCAGAAGTGTTTTAATTCAAATAGATTAACACACTGACAAAATTAAAACCAGTATATAAACAAACAAATAACCAAGACTATAGTCTTACATATGGTAGCTAATTTGAGTACTAACTAAAATAACTTTTAATTATTTTAGTTAGTACTCACAAATCGTTTCTACTTTCCAGTGTAAATGCATAAATGTAAATACATACACACACACACACACACACACACACACACACACACACACACACACACACACACACACACACACACACACACACACACTCAAGCAGAAAGAGGCAATGTCCCCCGATTGCTTGTAATCCCTTTGTACCCACTGTGCTGTGGCGCCTCCTCAGCTTCAACATTCCCGTCACTCAGCAGCATAAAAGCTCATGAACAGCCCCACAAAGAAGGGCCTCTGACCTAACAAATTGGTTGGCTTTTTTGAGATTTTGTTAAGGTGCGTGCGTGGGTGCTTGCGCACGTGTGTGTGTGCGTGTTTGTGTGTGTGTGTGTGTGTGTGTGCGTGTGCGTGTGTGTGTGTGTGTAGGTGGTTATAGGGGCTAATTTATCTTTATGGTCTGTTTGAACAACATCTGACTATGCTGGAAACAATTGCAGTGGAAGGCAGACTAAAAACTCAGGTGTCGTGGTTTTGGTATTGTTTAAATAAGCTAGTTGCACATCTTTCTTGATAAAAGCCCCAAATAATTATCCCTTTTTTTTCACTTGTTATATAAAGTCAAGTTCAAATCCAACATACTCTTATGCACAGCTGGCCAATCATGACATGAAGCAAGTGTGAGTGAACATTGGATTATAAATTTTGGAAAGTAGTCACACAGAACATCCCCTAATCTGATGTCAGCAATGTGGCGAAGGAAGTTTCTGAAGCTACTGCAAAGTTTAAATAATTACTTATTAGCTCCTTTCACTCACAAAGACATCAGTGTAAACTTTGTCATTACTCATAACAAGATAATCAGACTCAAATTTGACAAACTAAAGCAGTAAGTTCCTGCACTGGTTTGAGGTTAATATTACATATCATACATGTAGTATTAACTCCCTTTCTGACTTTACCATGAAATAAAACAATGTTACTTGCACCAGTAACCTGAATTAATACCTACATACCATAGTCTGTAAAAAGCACACAATCGAAAATAAAGTTATTTCGGCTGAGAGAGAGGAGTAGAAAAGAAAGAACAGTTCTGCTGAACAAAAGTAATTTCCAGTTTCTTCCATTAGAGTTATGTTCTTAAAAAAAAAAAAAAAAAAAAAAAATTAAATACTAAGTACAGATACAAAGACTCCAACAAAATAAAAGCAAATAAATAAATACACATGGACAATGTGACATACGGAATTTAGAGCATGATGTTGGTGTCCATTTATCTAGCAAATATACTATGCAAAAAGGTCATGAAAAAGCTGAGTAGGTGGTTGGGGAAGGTTTGGAAGGTGTAGAGGTGTACCACAAATCCTACTGGTGGCAGTGCCCCCCACTGCCAAGCACCATCTGAAGACTGGGGTGTGAATATGGTTTGTGAGTGGCAGTGGGAAGGGCTGGTGTCAAATGGGGGCAGGAGGTCGCTGTGTCTCCCGACTCTTGTTCAAAGAGGGATGAACCAGTTGTATACTTGTATATGTGGGATTTGTGTGTGTGTGCTTGGTGTTGTACAGGGTGTGCATGTTGCCCATGTGTAGGCAGAGGTTCATCAGTATGTTGTGAGGTGACAAAACACATACAAATGCACACACACAGACAAGGTGGTTGAGGGAATGGGGGCCCTTGATTCAGATGGAACTCGTTAGAATGTCACAGATTCTGATCCCTGTTGGGTTATGGCATTATGTATGCAGAGCCATATTACGCTTGTTTTGGCTGTCTGCAAGTGCTAGCCCCCTGCTGATCCCCATGCAGCCTAAAAAAACAGAGCTTGGGTGAATTAGCTTCTTCTGATAATTTTCTTTTGTTATCTCCTGGCAAGAGAAACAAAGCAAGAGGGGCTATCACTGTTCATTTGACAAGCTTAGTCCAAGTGGTTTTCAAGTTTATCAACATGTGAATGCCAAAATGCCTTGATACTCCTCTGAAGAGCCATCACCTTGTCCAGATGGTTTGAAGATAAACTGGCTATGACATGTTTTTGTTTAGAAGCACATAGCTCAGATAGTTGTGTATTAGCGAAAGTGAAAAAATTGTTCCAGAAATTATATAAAGTAAGGGCTTCAAACTCATTAAATACAGTATCAGTCAAAAGTTTGGGCATACCTTCTAATTCAGTGTATTTTTCATTGTTAAATTTTTTTTCTACATTGTAGATTAACACTGAAGTCATCCAAACTGTGAAGAAATACATATGGAATTGTTTAGTACACAAAAAGTGTTAAACAAACCAGAATGTGTTTTATATTTTATATTCTCCAAAGTAGGCATCTCTTGCTTAGATGACAGCTTTACATGTCTCAGTCAGCTTTATGAGGTAGTCACCTGGAATGGCTTTCAGTTAACAGCAGTGCCTTATCAAGAGTTGATTTCTTGCATTTCTTGCCCTCTTAATGTCTTTGAGACCATCAGTTGTGTTGTGAAGAGGTAGAGTTGGTATACAGTGAATAGCCCTATTTGAGTAATTTTTTTTAATCCATATTATCGCAAGAACTACTCAACTAAAAAAAGAAAAACAACAGTCCATCATTGCTTTAACCCTTTAACAGTAGGTGATCGATGCCGATACACCTGTTACCTGCCCTTACTTGCCGTGAACAGCTGGCTAATGTTGAGCGTATCACCGCTGAAACCTCTAATCAAACACACTTTGAATTGCTGTAATTATGCAACCGTTTGTCCTATCGGAAAAATTCAAACTGTTTCTTAATGCTGATAAATTGTGCTTCACATCCAATATATGGTTATTACAGTAATTATCACCTGAAGTCCAGGAATGGTGGCATTATTCAGGTTCACGGGCCAAACAGTGGGTTCGTGGTAAATAAAGTGTTGAGAAATGAAGGTCAGTCAATCCGAAAAATTTCAAGAACTTTGAAAGTTTCCTCAAGTGCAGTCACAAAGACCATAAAAGGTTATGATGAAACTGGCTCTTAACAGGACCGCCCCAGGAAAGGAAGACTAAGACTTACCTTTGTTGCACAGAATAAGCTCATCAGAATTACCAGCCTCAGAAACCGCAGGTTAACAGCACTCCAGATAAGAGCCCACCTAAATGCTTCACAGAGTTCAAGTAGCACACACATCTCAACATCAACTGTTCAGACTGCATGAATCTGGTCATTACACCAGACCTCAACAAATTTGAGATTTTTGGCTCCAAATGCCATGTCTTTGTAAGACGCAGAAAAGGTGAGTGGATGGTTCCTGCATATGTAGTTCCCAATCATGACATATGCCCACGAAAGTGTGATGGTATTGGCGTGCCTTTCTGATGACACTCACAATCACCTGATCTAAACCTAATTGATATGGTTTGGGATGAGTTGGACTGCACAGGGAAGGCAATGCAGCCAACAAGTGCTCAGCACCTCTGGGAAGTCCTTCAAGACTGTTGGAAAACCATTTCAGGTGATTATCTCATGAAGCTGATTGAGAAAATGCCAAAGAGTGTGAAAAGCTGTAATCAAAGCAAAAGGTGCCTCCTTTGAAGTATCTAAAATCTAAAGCATTTTTTGGTTTGTTTAACACTTCTAAGTTTAGTACATGATTCCTTGTGTGTTCTTTCATAGTCCGGATGATTTCACTATTAATTTACAATGTAGGAAAAAAAGAAAAACATTGAATGAGAAGGTCTGTCAAAACTTTTGACTCATACTGCATAGTGACATGGTTGACTGTGATTTACAGCTGTTCATATAAGCAAGCTGCCTAATTATTTCAATCTTGTTTATAGCACCAAATCACAAAAGCAGTCGCCTCAAGACATTTTATTTTGTAAGATACAGACCCTACAGTAATACAGAGAAAACCCCTGCAATCAGATGACACCCTATGATCAAGCACTTGGTGACAATGGGAAGGAAAAACTCCCTTTTAACAGAAAGAAACCTGAAAACACAGTGGACCAACACCAGCAACCCCATCCAGCAACCCCCATCCTGTGACGGCAGATCACGGCAGTGAGGAGAGGGAGACAGAACAAAAGACAACTGTAGAAGAAAGCCAGAGATGAATAATAGTGAAATTATGTGTGAACAAGAAATGTTCAGCGCATCATGGAAAGGCCCCAGGAGAATAGGCCTATTGCTGTGTAACTAAGGATGTATTCAGGGTCATCTGATCCGGTCCTAACTGTGAGCTTTATCAAAAAGAAAAGTTTTGAGCCTAATATTAAAAACAGAGAAGGTGTCTGTCTCCCAAATCTAAACTGGGAGCTCATTCCACAGAAGAGGGGGCCTGAGAGCTGAAGGCTTTGCCTCCCATTCAACTTTTTAATACCCAGGAACCACAAGTAAGCCTGCAGTCTGAGAGGGACGTGCTCTATTCGGGGGATATGGTACTATGAGGTCTTTAAGGTAAGATGCAGCCTGATTAATTTTAAATTCCTGGAAGTAATAAATCCATGAAACTATTTTTTCAGCATCACTCTGAGACAGGATGTTTCTAATTTTGGAGATATTGCACAAATGCAAGAAAGCACTCCTACATATCCTGGTCAAAAATGATTACAAATGTCCGCACAGTGTTGCTGGAGGCCAAGGAAATGTCATGCAGAGTAAATCTCTGGTTAGACACCATGTTTCTAAGATTTGCAGGGCCAAGTACGATAACTTCAGTTTTATCTGAAATTAGAGGTCATTGTGTCTTTAAGATGTTCCTGCAATTTAACTAATTGATGTGTGTCATCTGGCTTCATGGATAGATAAAGCTGTGTATCATCTGCATAGCAATGAAAATGTATGCTGTGTCTTCTAATAATACTGCCTAAGGTAAGCATGTATATAGGTGCTGGTCATAAAATCAGAATATCATGAAAAAGTTGATTTATTTCAGTAATTTATTTCAGAAAAATTAGAATATTGTGAAAAGGTTCAATATTGAAGACACCTGGTGCCACACTCTAACCAGCTAATTAACTCAAAACACCTGCAAAAGCCTTTAAATTGTCTCTCCGTCTAGTTCTGTAGCCTACACAATCACGGGGAAGACTGCTGACTTTACAGCTGTCCAAAAGATGACCTTTGACACCTTGCACAAGGAGGGCAAGACACAAAAGGTCATTGCAAAAGAGGCTGGCTGTTCACAGAGCTCTGTGTCCAAGCACACTAATAGAGAAGCGAAGGGAAGGAAAAGATGTGATAGAAAAAAAAAATTAGAAGCAATAGGGATAACTGCACCCTGGAGAGGATTGTGAAACAAAACCATTCAAAAATGTGGGGGAGAATCACAAAGAGTGGACTGCAGCTGGAGTCACTGCTTCAAGAACTACCACGCACAGCCATATGCAGACATGGGTTACAGCTGTCGCAGTCCTCGTGTCAAGCCACTCTTGAACAAGAGACAGCATCAGATCTGTCTCGCCTGGGCTAAAGACAAAAAGGACTGGACTGCTGCTGAGTGCTCCAAAGTTATGTTCTCTGACCAAAGTCAATGTTGCATTTCCTTTGGAAATCAAGGTCCCAAAGTCTGGAGGAAGAGTGGAGAGGCAAAGAATCCATGTTACTTAAGGTCCAGTGTAAAGTTTCCACAGTCTGTGATGGTTTGGGGTGCCATGTCATCTGCTGGTGTTGGTCCACTGTGTTTTCTGAGGTCCAAGGTCAACGCAACCATGTACTAGGAAGTTTTAGAGCAATTCATGCTTCCTGCTGGTGACCAACTTTATGGAGACACATTTTCCAAAAGGACTTGGCACCTGCACACAGTGCCAAAGCTACCAGTACCTGGTTTAAGGACCCTGTTCTTAATTGGCCAGCAAACTCGCCTGACCTAAACCCCATTGAAAATCTATCGGCTATTGTGAAGAGGAAGATGCGATACACCAGACCCAACAATTCAGAAGAGCTGAAGGCCACTATCAGAGCAACCTGGGCTCTCATAACACCTGAGCAATGCCACAGACTGATCGACTCCATGCCACGCCATATTGCTGTAGCAATCCAGCCAACAGGAGCCCCAACTAAGTATTGAGTGCTGTACATGCTCATACTTTGCATGTTCATACTTTTTAGTTGGCCAAAATTTCTAAAAATTTTTTTTTTTTTTTGGTATTTTCTTAAGTAATATTCTAATTTTCTGAGATACTGAATTTGGGGTTTTCATTAGTTGTCAGTTATAATCATCAAAATTAAAAGAAATAAACATTTGAAATATATCAGTCTGTGTGTAATGAATGAAATTTACAGTAAATTACTGGCAGCAGGGTTGGCAGCCAGTTACAGTAATTTTTACAGTAAACTTACTGTAATTTTATTAATTTTACCATAATTTTATTACAGTTTTGCTGCAATTCTATTAGTTTTACTGTAATTCTGTTAGCTTTACTGTAATTTTTTTACAATTTTACTGTAATTTTATCACAATTTTACTGTAATTGTACTATGTACTGTAATACAGGGTTACTGTAATTTCATTAAATTTTTAATGTAATAAAATTACAGTAATCCTGTGACAGAATTACAGTAAAAGTTATTTCATTTTACAGTAGTTTAGGAGGCACCATAAACTGTAATTTCAACAGTAATTGAACTCTGCATACTTTGGCTATTCCTAACTGTTAAAAGTTAAAATGTTAACTTGTAACCTAATTTACCAAACTCCCAATAAATATGAGTGATTTTTCTAATTTCAAGCAAATAAAAAAACAATATATTTTAAAATCGCTTTAATTCATTGTCAATTTAAAACAAACTGAAGGATAACAAAATATGACATGTTTTGCAACAGCAACATTTGCTTTTACATGCAAGTCAAAAAAGCTTCACAAGCAAAGTGTAAAAGTACTCCGACAAGATTTGATCTAAAAACAATATGAATTGATGCATTTTTTAAATGCATAACCCCCATGGTAAAATTACATTGTATATAACAAATTAAATAACCTTTAAAATAAAAGTGCCAAAGGGTCAAAATTTCCAAACAAACCGCCTGTCAAACAAAGGCATAACAATGTTTAAGTTTTTTTAATGTAAAACCTCCAGAATCAAAACTCTAAATGTCTTTGTCCTTTTCCCTTTTGAAGGAAGGAATCCAGCACTGTCAAATACTGAAGTTACATATTTTTGAACACATAAGAACCCTAACAGTAACATCTTTAACATTTGAGCTAGTTTAAAACTTAGTGAACAGCCAAACCAAACCATCATGAATGAGTGCTGAGTGGGGCTTAGTCCTGAACACCTCCTGAAATCATCAAAGGGTTGCTAGAAGATAATGAAAGGAAAAATGTTTTATTTAACACATGAAATATACATATTTCACATTAAACTGCATTTATGTCAGTTAAAGACGGACAGGATGAGGAGGACAGATTTGGTGGACTGACACTCTTTCTCTGACCTTCCCTCATTGTAGCTGTTCTCTTGTCTGTTATGAATGGACAGGACAGACACAGAGATGGAGGTGGAGAAAGAGACAGAAAGGGAGAGATGGACAGAAAGAGAGAGAGACCGTCAGAGAGAGGGAAAGAGTGTTTTTACTCTAACTGTCCTCCTCCATCTCATGGACAGGAGGACAATTAGAGTAAAAAACAAAGAGCACAGAGAGAGAACAGACTGTATGTAAATGTGTAATCTTACCATTTTAGAAGTTCCTCTGGTGGTGAACTTGCAGAGGAGAGTCAAGAATCAAGAATCAAGAATCAAGAATGCCTTTATTAGTCCCACAAATGGGGAAATTGCAGTTAACAGAACATCCATCCAAAACAAAAACATAACACAGACAGGGGGGGACAGATGTCTGAGGTCATGCAACCGTTTCACAACGGCGCTACCTTTAGCAGAGAGACAGAAAGAGATACACTGGGATAGTTAGGTTCAAAAAATCATCTCATACTGTGTTCATAAAGAACACCTTACGAGGTTCCAAAAAACACCTCAGCAAAAAGCATATTGCACATATAAAGCCGGGATAGCAGTATGGTGGGTAGGGTCAGGGTCAGGAGGGGACGCAGACGGAGACGAGAGGGTGGGGGCATTGTGGAGCCCAGATGCCAGCTCCCAGGCAAACAGTTTGCTGATAGTGATGGAAGTTCATCAGCAGCCTTGGTACACCAGATCCAGCTTCACAAATCACAGAGAGGGCTGAGGGGGATAGCGGCCTTCACACATAGTTCTGGGGAGATATGATTGCCAGCCAAGGCCGGCTAGGGAGCCGAATTCTGATAATGCAGGTGTTGTTTTGGAACAGGCTGCTTGTTTTTTCAACAGCCTTCAGTCTCACTGGGAAACCATTCAATAAATCCAATAATCCAAATTCATTAGTTACCGTCCTCACTGAGCAGAACCGTACCTTATCTCCAGATCGAACCCCTCTCACCTGCTACTCCCCAAGTCTACGGCTCAGGTTCATCAGGCTTTGAGTCTGAGTCTGTACCATTCTGGTCAGCCCATCCACCTGGGTCGGCAGCCTCTGCAGTCGAGACATGTGGGTTCACTGCTGTCTTTTTCTTTTGCACGAGTCGTCCTGTCGCTTGTGAAGTTACTTTTCCTTTGCAGCTTTTGTTCCCCTTTCAGGGTTGAGGCCTATGAATCACTTAAAAACAGATGGGAGACATATAGCTCAGTGTTCAAAACTACCCTTTTCTTTATTTTAAGGTACATGTTGCCTTTTTAGATTAGATGCTTGTGAACTACCAAATATGTTTAGTAAAGGCATTACTGAATTAGTTCTCACCTTTGAAAAAAATCCAGTGTGCATATTGCCTCCTCTGGATACTCAAGGTTAAAAAATATAGAAAGTGGCAAAAAGTGCTGCAAGACCAGCCTGGAACACAGGTTGAACGTCCTCACAAAAAATTTCACCCTCGATGCTTATCATCCACTGATGAAAAGTAAAGCTGTCTCCTGAAAAAATAACAGTAGTCACTGAGATTAGTTTTCATTTTAATTTAATGTTCAGTTACAGAGAGACATTTCTATAGACAGAGGGGAGGCAGATGCATCCCTGTCTCAGTGACAGAGGGCTGTATCTCCCACCCAGTGACGTGCGGTGAGGGTCGTGACTGGTGAGGCACTGACGTCATCACATCAGATTTACAAACATATAGCTTATTCACCATTTGACTGGCAACAGTTGTTTTGTTTAACATTAACATAGTCTGAAGCAAACCTTTTAGCTCCGGTGTTGGTCTTCCTTTAATTATTATCTTCTGCTTCGATTGAAAGTCCAGTTTAGAAAATTCTTTCAGTTGAGTTATGTAATCTTCCATGTTGAACATAAGGCCAAGCAACAGGAAAAACTAACTGGCCTTGCTAACTGTTTATGGTAGCTTGCCGCCGAGGAGTCGTAGAGTCCCTGGGATCACCAGCGCCCCCTACCATGAGGCACGAGAACTGCGTGCCTCACCTAGTGTCTCTTCGCAGCAGTTTCATGATCGCTCAACACAAGAATGCATTACACACACATACAGTTGTTAATGAAAAAACAAAAAAAAAAACTGTGCATTATATACACCAGCTAAAATATGGAAATTTAGTTCATATAGTAAAAGTGTTAGAACATTTTAATAGCCACATGCAAAGGGAAAGTAATCCGGTCTCACTGCATAGCATGCCAGCACAGTTAGTAGTCATTGGCAATGACTATACTGAGCCGCACCACGGATTGCGCAATCCGTGGTGCGGCTCGCCGAGCTGGTGCCTCACCGTTCGTCTCTTAATATTTGACCGGCAAATGCGAAAATTCAGCGATTTTGAAAAAACTAATCTAAAAATGGTGTAGTTAAATGGAAAAGAACTTTAAAATACAAATCACTGAATGAATATAACCATTTAATTTATTTTTTAATTTTATATTTCCACGATGACAGGTGAGGCCGTGCCTCACCTGCCTCCCCTGACTGCACGTCACTGCTCCCACCCCTCTGTCCCTGTCCATATAATATGTCAGACAGAGACAAAGAGGATGTATCCCTCTGTCTATATACCTAGGGTTGCAGATACAGTAAGATGGCAATATCCCACTGTATCTTCAATCCATTTGTCTATAGACAGAGGGATGGGAGATACAGTGAGACACCTTGAAGAGTGCATTGTGCATATGTTGTACTTGCCAAAAGCAATGAGTTGTGGACCTGGCGGCAGGTTGTGTGTTCCTTCAAGTAGCACACCTCTGTAAAAGCAACATCACAACATAAGATTACCTAAGACAAAAATGTACAACAGTTGGATTTTTTTTCCCCATTCTTCCTCATTTCATCAACTGGAATTCTAATCAGGTCAGGTGGAGAAACAGGTCAGGTGGGAGTGGGCTTTTTTCATCAGCTACTGCAGTTTGCACATCATTTGGCATGAATCGCTAGTGCTAATGGCTGCCCCCGCTAGCAAACTGTGGTTATAGTGATCGCTGAGGTGGCTACAGCTGAAGTAAAGACAAAATAACAGTTGACATTCTCTGCACAACACAGCACAGAGCAGTGGGAAAACTTGTCAGCGGTGATCCACTCGTGTTAATGGGTAGTTTTTCCAAATGATGGAAATCCGTCGCAGTGACGGAGAACTAATGTGGATGAAATGCTTTGCTTACATGGAGACACCTGAGCTGCAGAGTTAAAACGAAACACCGAAGCAAAAGATGTGTGTTGAGGATTTTAAATAATCAACCGTAGCAAAATCAAACATGCACATTTTTAATGAAACTGCCCGTGCTCTGTGGTAGACTGCAAATTGTGGTGAAATGATAGAGGGGAAGCAGCGATAATAGCAGCCTCAGCAAGGCGCAGCGCCTGGCGATCAACCGCTAGCTAGAAGACTGTGATAGAAGCGAGAGTAGCTCACCACATAAAATATTTTTTTGTCCACTAACAGACACAAAACTGCAATTAAAATGTTAAATGTTAAAAAAGTACTTACCTGGTGAAAATCCTTGTTGGTCCCACTCACTAGCCGTGAACATTCACCTCCAACCGGTAAATATCCCACAATGCAACAGTACATTTAAAATTTACAGTACAGCTATGCACTGATCCAGCGGGCCAATTAAATTCGATATTCTTTTCAGACACATTTCAGTTCACAGCAAAGAGCTGTATTTTCAAAATACAGCCGCCTTACTGTATTATCATGCTGTAGTTTTTACAGCCATTTGTTACAGTGTGCGATGCAAGTGTTGGTGTGTGAATGTTAAACAGTAAAAGCACTTAGCTTAGTTACACATAGAAGTGCTTGTATGAATGGGTGTGAATGGGTTAATGTGTTAAACGTGGTATAAGCATCATTTTTTTCTAATGGTTAAAGTTACAAAATGAATTTTTGACAAATTTCATAACGTCATTACTAGTTAAGGTTAAAGGAATACTTGCCTCAACAGAGCTCTTTGTCAGCCTGGCTGTAGTGTTGAAAAGAAACCTGGGGTTGTTTTTATTTTCTTCAATCAGTAATGAACAGTAAGATGTCCTGGCTTTCCAGAGGACTTTTTTTTTACTTTTTCTAGAGCAACAAATTCTTTCTCCTGGCTAAATTAAGCTCTTCTAAATTAGTGAGATGACATTTTTTCTCCAGCTTATGGGTTATTAATTTTAAGGCACTCGTTTGTGAGTTATTCCAGGGAGTCAAGCACTTCTGATTTGAGGCTTTGTTTTTTGGAGAAAACACTATATCCAGAGTTGGACTCAGTGAGGATGGAACACTATTGTCAAGGTATTGAGATAATCGAATGTCTTTTGGAGAAAGGTTTTATGGTCAGATAAGACAAAGCTTAAGCTTTTGGCCATAATCACAAGAGGTATATTTGGAGGAGAAAAGGTGATGTCTCAAAACTAATAATACTGTACTAACTTGAAGCATGATGGTGGTAGCATCAAGTTCTGGGGCTGTTTTGCTGCCAGCCGTGCTATTGCATTGCACCAAGTGGATGGGATAATAAAGAGGGAGGGCTACCTCTAAATTCTTTGCCTTCCCCTCAAATCAACAGTTAGATGGATAAACATGGGCACAGTTGGGCGCTCCAACAGGACATTAATGGCACTGATCCCAAACGGACTTTAAAAGCGGTTTTGGAATTAAAGCTAACATAAAGCTTGTGGAATGGCCTTCCCAAAGCCTTGACCTCAACCCTATTGAAAATTTGTGGCTGTGCTTAAAAGCCAGGGCTGTGTCAGGAAACCAACCAATTTAAATGAACCCTACCAATTCTGCCAATAAGAATGGTCAAATAGCCAGCCAGGATTATGCCTGAGGTTTGGTGACAGCTACCAAAAGTGTCTGGTCAAGGTGCAACTTGCTAAGGGAAATTCACCAAATATTAGTGTACTGTGAAATATAAAACAGTCTGACCATTTTTTTTTTTTAGAGATTTTCTAAAAACAACACAGATGATAAACTGATATTTTCTTTCTTAACATAAGCCTCAATCAAACGTGCTTTTTTCATTGCCTTAGCACTTTTAATCTAACAATCACTCGCTCACACTCCAATAGATGCATTTGGAGCAACTTGGGGTTCAGTTTCATGCCTGAGGACACTTGCAGATTGGATAAGCCAGGGACAGTCAGCCCCAAAAACTTGTGAAATTTATGCAACATACAATTTGAACACAATTAAATCTTTGTTTTTGGTCTTAAATATTTTGTATTTTTCTCTGGAACTTTAAACCAGTCACTTTTTGTCAGAATGATAAAATTGGTATTCAATTCAATTTGGCATTAAAAAGATATTAAATCTGATGAAACTCACAACCATTTGTATACACCAGATGTCCCTGACAGACCTCCAAAATGCTAGTCGTGGCAGCAAGAAGTCTTGTGACATAACTGTCAAGTCCCTTTTTTATATAACATTAGGAGAACTAAAACAGAACAGACACAAAATGGCTGCTGCAAAAATGGCTGCAGATGGGAGCTGTGTTGCACAGTGCAAAGTCTAATGAAAAGGGAGAAGTGAAGGAGGGGCGGGTGATGTCGAGAGCAGCCAGTCAGTGGATCAGTCACTCCAGGCCTGGCCTCTCAGTGGGGGGTTGTGCTTGGGGCGAGATCACAGGCCTGCTGCCTCCCTGATGCCTTCACAGGCACACAGTGACAGATAGGAAGCTGTTGGCACCAGGTTGCCTCACTTATTCACCCCAGCACTGCTTTAGCACAACGATCTTTTCTGTAACCCATGTTCTCATTCACTGAGCTTGACCTGATCTCTTCATCATCTTACCGCCTCAGCAAGTCTGAAAAACAAAAGAGGTTATGGTCAGGGTTTTTTATCTTTAAAAACTAACACATATTACTGAATAGTTTTGTGGTACTCAGCTATGTCATGTACCATACTGTCACATGTATGGTACATTTTCTTTAATAATGTATATTGTGGCTCTGTGGGTCATACCCACTTTGTGCTCACCAGCGGCAAAGAAGCATTTGGGGAAATGTGAACTGTCCTACAGTTTTCCAAATGAACTGAATTTTTCGAAAGATTTATTTCAAACACTTGTGTCTCAGTCTTATTCATAGTTACTACTGAAACTAGCCATAATCACACAACGCCCTCCAAAAAAATTTGAATATCATGAAAATGAATTTTTCCTAATTTAATTCAAAAAGTTAAACTTTCATATATTCTATATTATATATCAACCCTTTTTTGTTTCAGTTTTCTTCAGTCCAACTCATAGCTCATGAAAATCAGAAATTCAGTATCTGAATCAAATAAGAGCACCACTGATGCTACTTTCCCACCGCCGAGGAGCCGGTTCGTGTGCCAGTGCTAATGCTGTTCCCAATGAACCGGCGAAACGCTTAAGAACGGACCTGCGTTCCCACCGCGTTTCTGTGAACTGCTCCTTTACATATGAGTGTGGGCGGGTCCTCGTCTGGACACGGAAGCCGAAGCGTACAAACGTGGGAGAACACGCTCCCCTTTCTTGTGCTGTAAATACATTTTACGGTCCAAAGCAAACTACTGCAGCATCTGTGTGCAGCACAGAGGGAAACACAGACAGCGATTAGAGCAAGTCGACAAGTACGCACTTTGTGTCCTTTTATCTGTGATATGAACTGATACAAAGCAGCAAGTTCAGCCTTAGAGCCCAACCTAATTCATAGCCGTGAAAATTGCTTCCCTTTTCTCATGTAATACGGTAGAACACTTGATGTTGAGACGGCAGAGTCACGCCCCTCTGCCGCTTTCGACATGCGTCCTTGGTTCGAGACCAGCTAGTTTGTGGGGCTGGAATTGAACCCGTTTTTCAGCTGAGCACCGAGTGCTTCCGCGGTGGAAAACCCGCCAAACGGTTCAAATTAAGTCACCGGCACCGGAACCCTGTTGGTGGGAAAGAGGCCTGTGTGGGTGCAAACGCTCGGCTGTTTGGGAGTCGTAATATGGGAAAGGGGGAGGGGAAGGATAATTTAGTCAAAATGCATGACAGCGATGGACCTTGGTCAGCATGTAGCCATTTTGATAATGAACATGGGTCTGGCTTGCACACTATGCTTTTATGGTGTGAATTTGAAATCACATTGTTCTTGATGTAGCGCATTCACAACATTTTCCGAAAATCTGACCTCTGACCTTTACCTTTAGGTCAAAGTCGACAAGATTCAAAGTCATTAATAGATGCATATATGGTGTGAATTTGAACATCCTAGGTCACATAATTTTTGAGTTATGCCCAACATTAAAGCTTTTGTGGAACATATCCCGACACCAAGGCTATGAAAATAGTTTGACGCTAATATGCTAATAGTAATTAAAAAAATATTTTGAGTAAATTGCTACACTAACAGTATAAGTACAATTTACCTACCATATAGGGAAAAGTATGGTAGGAAAAGGTGCACAAGCAACAGGGAGGGAGATGAAAAGTTGATCCAAGAACTTGGGAGTGCTTCACAAGGTGTGGATTGAGGCTACACTCAGTTTATCAAGAGTCACCATGCCAAGGTTCAAGACTCTGAAGAAAGAAGTGAGAGACATGAAATCCAAGGTTTTTGTCTAGTGCAAAGTTTCCAGTCTGTAATGATTTGTGGTGCCATGTCCTCTGCTGGTGTTGGTGGTCATTGGTCCACTGTGTTTCAACAAATCAAAAGTCAATGCTGGTGTCTACCTGCAGATTTTGTAATGCTTTATGCTGATAAACATTATGGAGATGGCAATTTTATTTTCCAGTATGGTTTAGCACATGCTCACAGTGCCAAAACTAGTACCAAATGGTTTGCTTGATTGGTCATCCAACTTATCTGACCGGAACCCAGTAGAGAATCTATAGGGTATTATCAAAAGGAAGGTGAAAAATATGTGAAGCAGACAATGTGAAAGTGGCTGTAAAAGCAACCTGAGGACAGAATTTTTCACAGTGCTCTAATCTTTTGAGATGCATTTTTTTTTACCTTCTTTTTGTTTGGTTTATTTTACTCTTTGTATGCATGTGTGCTGAATAAATTTTAAGCTAGGATAAGACAGTATATAGTTTAATGATCTCAATTTCTGGAATATTATTGTGCTGTGTCATATACAGATATGACACATTTGTCATAAAGATATAACAAATTCATGTAATAACCTGAATAACTGACCCCTACAGTGAGGCAGTTCAATGGTTCTCTTGTACTGTTGAGGGCATTTTGCTGTCATGCTTTGTGTACACTTAGGAAAATAGTTTACTTTCACTTTTAAGTTAAGTAATCTATCATATGCAGTTTATATTCTCTCCCCTCTAAACACACATATCCCCTCCTTCATTTCTGTTCCCTTTCTTCCATTCTGCTGTGACCCTGACAGTTGAAAGTCAGTCGGCTTCTATTAGTATCAGCCTATACTCATCGTTATCCATCAATTAGGCTGACATAAGCAAGGGCCCACAGAGAAACATCTGCAGCTGCTGTGCTCGGAGCTCACTGTGACTCACAGAGCTCAGTGTTTAGAAAGATCTCATCTAAACCAATCAGCTGGTGAATTTTAAGTTTGAAGATTGTAATACCTGTGTAAATGATGGATGGCTGGTAAATTAAAACCAGTTGTTTTCTTAGTCTTGATTAGGATAGCTATTAGGTGAGCTATTTTTAATTCAATCATTAGCTTGTATAAAATGATTCCATCTATTCCTTCCACTTACTGAATGGCATACTAAAAACACACCAACATAAAATGTAGTTACTTTAACACAAACAAATGTGAATGAAGGCCATAAAATACCCCCCTATTAAAGTTATTGGGGGTAGGTATTAGAGTATTTAAAATTACATCCACTTCATAGAAGAATTCATCAGAAATGACAAATAGGTGCTACTCATAATGCTTATATGCTTCCTTGTGCCCTGTCTTGTCCTGAGATCCAGAAATCATTCCCCCTCTGCTATCATGGGAGATTGTGCCAATCATACCTCAAATTACCTTGAGGAGACAAAGAAGGATGACAGCAGAGGCTTCTGGGGGAGCTTAAATGAGGAAACAAAGGTCTCCCCATGCAGAAATGGTGGTTTTAAGCACAAGTGCCACTGCTCAAGATGTCATAAGTAAACTGTGTCACTTAAAACTGACGCTAGAACCAAGGCGCTCTCATTTGGTAGATTCAGCTGCTCTACCCTCATACTTCAGGCTTACATTTCTTTCATGTTTTTGGAGCTATAACACACAAAGAAGGGACATAAGTGTGGGACGTAAGGAGACTTTAATATAAGGAAAAGCACCAGTCAGTGACTCCATGCACCAATTCCATCTCAATTTACCACTTTGTCTGTTGCTGTCCCGACACTGTACAACTGCTCCCAACAAAGCCCAAGATCTCCACCATCCATGTATAACTTGTACCACTATACCAGGATTGTGGTATTTTCATTTTTTTTTCCAATTCAACAATGCATTACTTAGTTTCTTATGAAATCCAGTTGGCATAACTAAACCTTCTAATAGATAGATAGATAGATAGACAGATAGATATTGTTTTTCCTGCATCACCATCTGAATACGTGTACATTCCTGCAACACAGAGTTTGCACTGCTGTAACTATACTGGACACATTTCTTCTGCGGTGATAGATATGGCTCAACCAGTTTCTTTTTTCTTTTTTCCTCAGTTTTCTTTTTTTATTTAGAGACCACTCTAAAAGAGACATCAGTAACTTATCAGCAAAACACTGTAAACAGGCCAAAACAATAATGGGAAAATACACACAAAGATGGAGCTTTATCATTACCTTTCAAAGAGGGCAAAATGCACTACAGTGAAACCCAGAAACAAAACATGAATAAGAACAAAGAAACGAAGAGAAAAGTTGAAAGGTGGTGTGGTGTTTTATCTTCACTCCCATCAAAGTCTCCAACATCACCAGAGTTTAAATATCAGAACACAGAGCAGTGATGAGAACCTATATGAGCTCAGAAACCCCAAGTGGCTACAATCAACACTGCAGTGTTAATTCTGACCGTAAATTTTGATTTAGTTTTAGTCATAGTCTTTTGATGAAAATGTAATTTCGTTTTAGTCATAATTTAGTCATCTGAATAGTTTTAGTCTAGTTTTAGTCGACGAAATTATCCTAAGAATATAGTCTAAGACTAAATCTACAGTCGATTTAGTCGACTAAAATATAAAGGGTGTAAAATGTAAATGCCTTTTCTTCAGTTCCCTTGAATTAGTCATTATGCACACCTACACAAAATTAAACATTTATCAAAAGTTATGGAATATTGTTAATAATATTAAAATTAGCGTTTCACCAGCTTCCCACACACCTGATCATTAACACCACCTTACTGAGATAATACGAGCGTTTTACAGCAGGACGCTCTGAAAGGTACAGGGCAGTGTTCAGGACTAAGATTATAAAGGCTAATCCACCGCGGTGTGGAGATTTTCTCTAAACACAAACGCTAAACTGGGAAAAACACTTTACCCTGCATGACATTAAAATGCTTACCTTTGCATGGAGATCTGGGTGACTGGTTTGCAGATGTTGTTTAAGATTTGTCGAGTTTTTACCCGAAATAGTCACCCCACATGGTTTACACATCGTTTTGTTTGTCACAACGTCAAAGGACAAATGTGTCCATACATCGGCTCTTCTCTTTTTCCCTGCTGACATTGTTTACATAACTTAGTTCTATCGGAAGTAACGACAAATCACAGGCTAGTTTGGTCTTCCCGGGTTTAGAGCATATTTGTGTAACTATGCGTTTGATTGGATGTTTTCCTAACTTGTCCTGCCCTATCACAAAGTTAAATCAGTTCTGATTGGATGTTTTCCTAACTTGTCCCACCCTGTCACAAAATTAAATCAGTTCTGATTGGATGTCGTCCCTGCCAAGCATTTTCGTCTCGTTTTCATTCGTTGACGAAAATGTCAATTAATTTCGTAATCGCTTTTATCCTTTTAGGTAGTTTTAATTTAGTTATCGTCTCGTTTTCGTCATGAGAAAAAGGGTCGTTGACGAAAACAATGATGAAAATATTTCGTCAATGAAATTAACACTGCAACACTGTGGATTAAGCCGCAGTGGATATTAGCGTGCTGAGCCATAAACATGGAGGAAGGTCTCCACCAGTGTTTAAAGTTCCTGTTGAAACCGAACAGAGGCCAGGCAGCACATCCTCCTCCCACCTAGTCAGCACGGAGACCGAGCAACCTAGCACTGCAAGAGCTGAGGAAGAGCGAACAGACCCAAAGCCCAGGAAGGACACCAGCTGGCACAACCAGGACTCTGGGGCATACCGCCAGTGGCACGGGACAACCCAACCCCAGTAGGCACCCACCCAACCCCCCCAACCCCACAATAGAGCAAAAGGTTCCCATGGGGGACTGGGCACCAGGTCCACAGTATTCCTGACTTCACGCCATTACCCATAATTCATAGCGGAAGCCGGTAGTTTACTTTGGTTTGCGCTGTTGTTTAAGTTGCAGGCTTACACACTTGCCGTTTTTAAACATTTAAACATTTTGACACTGCAGTTTCTTTTACCTGCCTAAATGGTACCACATTGGAGGTGGATACATTGCAAGGATGTTTTAAAAAGCAGCGAGGTAACAGTGCCTCACCCGTCACTTGTGTAAATGACATGAAATTATGGCCTGAAGTCAGCTACATCAACATTATCAATTACCTTGTTTTTTCCGAGAAGGTGTTGATGGCGAGGAATCACGTAATTATAAGAGCACCAGATTACCTTCAAAGCAATAAAATCAATAAAGTAATGTTTAACAAACAAGGCAATGTTTTTTTCCTTAAAGCAGCTGTAGAGCCAAGCCAGAGCATCGGCCAAGCTAAGCGCTTAGCATGGGTCATGCTAAGGGAAAGTGGAGTGGCGGAGACAGTCAGCTGTTCCTGTATTGCTGATTAGGGAAATCATGTATTTATTCCGTGGAAGGTAAATCACTGATCTGGATATCAGAGTGTTCAGATCACTGAAACAGAAACACTGGACTGGCTGAAGGCTGTGATCGAGGAGACACGCAGCTGTCATCCTGCTAACTGCTACGTGTTTACATGTGGAAGCCACGCATTGTTAAAGCTTTGTGTAGGCTGTATGCTGTAGTGTCACACTATAAATAAAATAACATAAAAAAATAAGAGGCTGTACATTAAAGGAAAACTTAAAACATAAGGAAAAAATACGGTAATAGGATGTGCAACTGGGTAGTATAATTTGGGGGAAAAAGAACAAATTTACAGAATAAAATAATTTGAAAAAAAGTACAGACTGATGTAGTGACAGCCGACAACAGCACAAGTTGAATCCAAGCTCATGTTCCAACTAATAAAGCCGCCTGTTACAGCACAAAGTAACCGAATTTTGTCATTAATTCTGGCTCTAACTTCCTGGGTAACCGGAAGTATAAAACAGTACAGCGGAAGTAGCAGTCTGTCATGGCAGCCTACATATGCTCTTCCAGAAACCCGTGGTTAAAACAAATTCTTTCAGAAGAGAATCTACAGTATATGGTATTTCAAACATACTGTAAATTTTTTAAAAAAGATGTTACTTCTTGGCATTTTTAGCCTTTATTTTGAGAGTGTAGTAAAGCATAAAACATTTATTTAATAGCACTGAAAATGTTTTTAAACAAAAGGGAAAATCTAAATTTAAACGTGAATCGATTACTGCTGCATCCTCTCAGTGAAGGGTCCATTTTTGAATGTGATACAAGAGGGCAAGTCCGACAGCTAGCACTGGGATTGTGCAACAATCCAGTATGAGAGTGTTGTGCTCTACAGAAATGTGCCAGAAATATGAGGGGCTCTGTTCTAAACATTTAGGCTGAGGAAAAGCTACTGTATGGAAGGGACCCAAAGATTTAGGCATGCGCTTACAGCTATGGGGAATAATCCCATGCCATTGCCTTTCCAGACACATTTCAGCAACAGCCATAGTGCCAGTAATCACTGTCATGCATGTTTACATTCAGCATTACTCAGTGAACTAAAGATATCTGTAGCTAATCTTAGTACAGTGTGTGTCTCTTTTGTGTGATTCATTTTAATACTCTATTTAAAAATGATGCACTATGAAAGAGATACTCCAAATGCAACAACATACTGTAAGCAATCTTTAATTTTTATGGTCTTTTAATTTTTATGGTCTTATTTTATTTTGAAGGAGGCAGAATATCAACCAAAAATCCAGAAAAACACATTACATTAACATTATAAATTGATTTGCATGCCACTGAGTAAAGTAAGTATTTGTTCTCCAATGACTTAGTACTTGGTGGTCCACTTGGTTTTAGATCAGGGGTGTTAAGCATACAAACTGGTCTGCCAAATGATCCAATTGGCCGTACTAGATGGCTTTACAAGTTGTAAAACTGCAGAAAAGGAGGCCAGAACCTTTGGACTTTTCACTGTTTTGCACCAGGAAACATTGTATTGCAAGACATTAAGAATTCATCAACTGTGTAATTTGTGTGTTTGTTATAGCAATGGTACACCAGCACTATGAACCTTATAGAGGCATGGCTGACTGACCGTATGGACCTGCAGCTCCATGTTTATCAGTTGAAGATTCTTATTAGGATTGTCAAGGTGAGAATGGCTTACTTTTATATTTCTGCTAAATATTTTAATGAAAGTGGAAATGAAAGTAAAATAATATAATAGTCACAAGAATATAACTGGGTAACATTACAATATTACACTGATTCTACACACATCATTTGATACTCATCATAAAAAAAAGGAAATTCTCTCATGTACACACAATGTGGTATTTCTGTCAGTTATATGCACTTGTTAGACAAACATACATTGTTTTTGTGTGTTCCTCTGGTGTATGACCACCCTAGCTATACAGCAAAACACAAAAAAGAGACTGTGTAACATGTGAAAAAGCAATATTTAAAAGGAAACGGAGTCCAATGTTTTTCACTTTGAATAATCTTTCTCACTGTTAAATGATGGGCTTTACATTCTTTGGAAATGGCTTTATAACAATTCCCAGATTCAGTTCAATTCAATTTTATTTATATAGTGCCAAATCACATGAAACAGTCGCCTCAAGGTACTATATATTGTATGGTAAAGACCATACGATAATTACAGAGAAAACCCAACAATCAACAATCAAACGGTCCCCTATGAGTAAGCACTTGGTGACAGTGGGAAGAAAAAGCTCCCTTTTAACAGGAAGAAACCTCCAGCAGAACCAGGCTAAGGCTCTTAAAAGTTTCAAACATAATCTTAAAAATAGAGAGGGTGTCTGTCTCCTGAATCCAAACTGGGAGCTGGTTCCACAGACGGGGGCCTTGAAAGCTGAAGGCTCTACCTCCCATTCTATTCTAAGCCAGCAGTCTGAGAGCAAAGTCCTCTATTGGGGTGATAGGGTACCATGAGGTCTTTAAGATAAGATGAGGCCTGATTATTCAAGGCCTTTGTATGTGAGAAAAACAATTTTAAATTCAATTCTAGATTTAAAAGGGAGCCAATGAAGAGAAGTCAATATGGGAGAAATCTGCTCTCTCTTTCTAGTCCCTGTCAGTACTCTAGCTGCAGCATTTTGAATCAGCTGAAGGCTTTTCAGGGAGCTTTTAGGACTGCCTGATAATAAAGAATTACAATAGCCCAGCATAGAAGTAATAAATGCATGAATTAACTTTTCAGCATCACTCTGAGACAGGATGCTCCTAATTTTAGAAATGTTACACAAATGCAAAAAGCGGTCTTGCATATTTGTTTAATATCTTTATTGAAAGACGTGTCTTGGTCACTTGGTTCTCTTTGTACATGTGGGTAAAATGTTTAGGATGACGTCCAGATAACAAGCTAAACATTTAGTCCATCCACTCCAGGAGCCTGAAAAGTGTGGCAGACTCAGTATTTATCCTAAGGTCTTGTTAAAGATCAGCTTATTTGTATGGCACAAAAAAAGAAATGCTTAAACTACTTAAATCAGCTGCTGTGGCCACTGCTGCAGTGCAGTCCTACATATTTGATTTAAAATGTGCATTGAAAGTGATACCCTAGTCAAAATTTACTCCAAGATCTCTAAAAGTGTCTATGCAGATAACAGTATAACATCTTTTATTTTAAATTTATGAAATAAAGCCAGCAGTCAATAATAAGCGGGAAATATCCCATCATGTAACTATAGTTGCCAAATATTTCAATCGATCTGTTCAAGGGAAACTAATGAGGATGAGATCTTGTTTTTAAACTGTGTACCTGTGGTAATTGGTTTTATCTGTTGTATTTACACTGCGCTCAACAAAATAACATAAAATAGGTCTAAAGGGACAAGAAACACAATCAGTCAGACACGTTTCTAAATTAGCTACCAGATGGCATTCCTAAAATCTGCTGTAAATGGCTGTTGCTTTTTCTATCTTCAGAAATGTCAACGCAACAAGAATGAGACAAATTGTGACCTCAATAGCTTTTTACTTACTTTTATCTATCATGCACATGATTAATGCAACAGGGGCAATCTGGGGATCTGTATCTTGCCCAGGGACACTTTGACATGCTGATTGGAAAAGCCAGGGATTTAATCACCAACAAACTGTTCTATACGTTCACCATTCCTGTGAAGCCAGAAATGTCTTTGCTAACCATTTCTCATTATTCTGTTTGTGACAGAAAAAGTACCGTGACTTCCGCCTTCAAGGGGTGCTGGACTCTACATTAAACAGTAAGATGTATGAAACTGTGAGAAACCGACTAACCTTGGAAGAAGCCACTGCTTCAGTGAAAGAAGGAGGGATGCAAGGCATTTCCATGAAGGACAGTGATGAAGAGGATAATGATAACTAGATCAAAGGGCATGAAAACTACAAAAATTTCAGTTTTTCAAAGGTTGAGGTATATTGCCTGAGAGCCCACGCAGCCTTTCTATGAAGTCAAAACAAATTGGCCTGTTCCATCTGTTGCTTGGTTTTAATTTTTCATTCTCCAATAATTTCACACTTGCATCTGTAAACACTGTCAAGTGTGTAAATAATTTTAAATACTCAAAGCTAAATTTTCTGAACACCAATTAAAAAAAGCTTTGTACCTTAAATCCATCATACACTGATTGATTTTTTCCCGAAATTTCCAATCTCTTTTACACTTTAAAAAGTATACAGTGATCTAGGCCATTATACTTTGATTCTAAGAGAAACAGTGAAAGTGATACATATGCTGTGTTTTTTTTTTTTTTTTTTAAGTCTGCCTGCAAATGCATGATTGACTTTGCACTGTGAAAGTCATATTGTGATTAATGCAAATGTTTCAAGAAATTACGGTTCACTGGTTGGTACTCACCAGTTATAAAAGAGAAAGACAAGGGTTAAATTAAAATATTCAGAAGATTCTAAATTAATGTTTTCAAGCAATATGGATAATTATTTTCTTGCATTGTTGTACCATTTGTGAAAATGATTTTGATCTACTTTCTTTGTAATAGCTCTACATCATTTCTCAACTAAAAAATTCAAATAACTTACTTACATGATGTGATGTGACAGTAAAATTTTAGATTATACCTTGTAATTGTCAACAGCAACTATCAGACAACAAAAGAAAGCGGAGTCAGTTTACAGTGACAAAAATATGAATTTTATTATCTTTAGAAGCCCTGTTATTAGTGGTGTTATTAACTGGTGTCATATGATAGGTTTTCTGTGTGTAAGAGGTTTGGAAAAAAAGAAACTCCTGTCCAGTTATCTATCCATCCATCCATCTTCTTCTGCTTATCCAATTCAAGGCTGTGGGATGGATGGAGGGTGGGATTTGGGATGGATGGAGGGTGGGATTTGGGCTGGAGCCAATCCCAGCTGCCACAGGGTGAATAAACCTTGAACAGTTAGCCATTCAGTTAACATATACAGTCTAAATCTTGAAATGTGCTCAGTTTGGTGACCCAAAATGTCAGGCACTCATTTATGTTGATGTACTTGCACTCCGGGAACCAAATTTTAAAGCCTTAATTCCACGTGGATTTGGCAGTGCACCAGTTGCTGCTTATGCTATAGCATGCTGGCAGAGCTAGCCTTGAAAACTACTGGATTTAATGCTAAAGTTGTGTCTAAACAATACTTAGACAACAGTGAAAAAAAAACAAACAAACAAAAAAAACAAAACAAAACATATGTAGCAAAGAATCAAGCTGTCAAATATGAACATGCTATTATTATATATTTTCCATGCACCAAAATAGCTGATAGGTCACAGATGAGGCAAAAAAATGAGAGCTTGTAAGCAGGTACTGTTGTTCTTAAATATTGTTTCAGTAAATACTAATAATCAAGCCTTACTGTATACCCATGTAGACTGCAATGGCCCACATTTGAACTTTGTCTTGAGCATGTTGTGTCAGTAAGGTCATTAAAAAACCAAAACAATCTAAAAAAAATATTCAGCTATTCTCTTCAGAGCAGGTATATCCATAACAAATGTCAAAACCCAAAGCACACAAGACAAGCGACTATGGAAATAAGACAGGAACAACCTAACACTGAGACCAGGACTGAGATATACAAACTTGACACCAGGACAGAAGGGTAAACAAAAAATGGAGACAAGACAGAATTCACAAGACCCTAAAGAATAGAATACAGAGACGAAACTAGGACAGAAAGGGAACTACGAACGATAAACTCAGAAGAACTAGGAAATAATATTATCCTCAAATCCAAAAGCAAATCACAAAACTCAAAACTCTTTGTCAAAAAACCCAGAGACCATGACACAATAGTTGTTAAAATAAGTTAACATGCACTAAAATGTTGGGACAATGGATGGTCCTCAGACATTAACAGGACCGTCTATAAAACAAAATATGGAGTGCAAAAACGTCACATTTGAGAATAATGAAATCAGCCTAAAACTTGTAGATGGACATAAATGAGACACAAATTAATTTTATTAGTCTGTAGGTGCATCCAGATTTTTTGCATGACATGAAATTGTGGCCAGTAAATAATGTTAAGGAAAATTATGTAAAATATCTATGTATGTGTTTTGTGCAGTAGAAGTGGAAGATGGCCAGATGTGATTGCCAGGGTCATCACAGTGCACACTGCATCACTTTATTTTCCTTTATAAAGAAAGTGATACACTGCCACTGATTTAAGTATCTGTGTTAAACAGCCTACAGATAACTATCAACAGCACAAGCTGTATTTTGTTAAAGTAAATACATCCTCAAATATTAGTGTTTTACTTTAACATCATCCTAGCACCTCTGACGTTTCCTTATGCTGTTTCATTTGATTTAGATAAGATAGTAAGGAAGTACACTTGTAGTTTGGTTTTTCACACTTTTCGAGTAGTTTTAACATTTTTCACATTTTACAGCAAATCTATTTCAATCAAATATTTATTTAAAAAGTACAATTTATTTGTCATTTGTTACCATTTGTTCTAGATAGACCTAGATTCTTATGTGTTCCCTGAGCTCTATTGAAATGTATGATGGAGCTAATCCACATTTTTATAATGGATGATGGGAAATGAAGTCTGCTTGAACTTTCCTTTTATGAACTGTTTTCTATACTGTACCTAAAGTTGTGTGTTATACTGTGTGTAAGCATTGCATGAACCTAGTATTCACTCCACAAAGTGTTCTTGATCTATGTGTGATGTTAACGGGGGGTTTCACCATGCTCCTGCTGTCTTGAAGAACTCAATAAGGCCAAGAACATTTAAATAAAAGACAGTGGAAAGTGTAGAAAGAACTTGGAAGCTCATTTACTTTTGTGTTCAATGTGAATTGACTGAATGAATGTGAACTGAGGGGAGAAATCAGGTGAAAGAAAAAAAAAAAGAAAACTGAAAGAAACAAAAAAATCTATATTTGTTAATCTGTGCCCCTAACCTCCTGACTTGCTCCACGGCATCATTTTCTTAAGTCAGGGAGTCTAAGATTAATGCTGTGGATTAAATTCATCTTGAGAGTTTATATTACCATCCAAAAGGAGATTCATCTGCAATTACCAAAATCAAATCCAGAGCTAAAGATAAATGCTGTGACTAAAGTCGTGGAGATTAGATATAATTTCATTCCATTTTTTTTTTTTTTTTAAGGACAGGATATCTTTTAATTAATTTATAGAAGGGAAAGGTGGGGGTTGAGGTGGTGTGTGTGTGTGTGTGTGTGTGTGTGTGTGTGTGTGTGTGTGTGTGTGTGTGTGTGTGTGTGTGTGTGTGTGTGTGCAGGAGAGTGGTGGGGATTGGGTGGAATCCTTAGAATAAGAGAAAAACAAGGTTTTGGATAAGACTGGAGGAAATGAGGTAAAGTTCATCTAATCCCTTGGTGATCCAAATGCTCACTGTAAAAAGGACTTAATCATACATACTTGTCTGTTCATATGCAGCTTCTTTTAACTGGACTTGAAGCAGTGGAGAAATAAACCGAACTTGCCTAATGTTACTACTGATACAATTCAATGATACCGACTAAACTTATTTACGTCATTGCCCATATATCAAAGAGAATAATTAGCTATTGCCCCAAATAGTAAATATTGTATAAATATTGTATGTCACAGAAAACTTATATTCTAATACTTTGAGTAAAGTGGACATGTCATTTTTCTCATGCAACCATGCATGTTTACAAGGCAAAATCTTGTATCCCTAAATATTCAATTCAATTTTTTATATTTTTTAATATATGGCACCTTTTTAAAATTAACAAAAATCACAAAGTACAAAACTGGTTAATTAATAATTAATCATTTTCGTGACTGACTTCTCTGCCGATCATTCATATGGTGGTAGAGCAGCCAGCCATTTGATCCAATTACAGAATCAAATGGAAATCACAGCAATTGTAATCTTGAAGTGCTTTATATCATAAGCTAAAGACTGTACAGCATAACAGACAGAAACCCAATGCTGACAATACCTTATGAGCAGACGTTTTATTCAGTGGGTAAAAAGAAAATAAAGAAATAAAGGCTATCATCACAATAAAAATGAAAGGAGCTATTTGAGTTAAAGAAACACATGCTCTTCACCTCTACAGAGACTATTCTGTCACAATCTATGCATATAAGAGTAATCAACAGCAAAGGCACAAAGCAGCCTACCTATTTTAACATCCCATCTGCAGTGTGGGTGAGCTGCTTCAGAATCATTCATTTAATTTCCCCATGAATATCCAGACATGATTGGAGAGTTCTGTGTGAGAAATGACACCAGGACAGATTAATGGGCCTGGAGATTTATGTTGGCACGATCTGAGCTGCTTTGGCTTTTAAGCTCCAATCAAATGTGGAAATGGGAAATGATAAGTGTATCAAAATAAAAAGAATCTCCAACTGACCATCACAGTGAGAACTAGCCCTGAATCTTAGTGCTGACAGGCTGCTGCTGTGCTGTGTGGAGTTCTGCAGTAATATGGATGTGAGACCAAGGCATTGCAACACATTGAGTCCATCAAGTCATTTCTGACATGATACGTGTGGATAATGACAACAGGAAAATGTGAAAAACTGAAGAGAGAAACCAACCCATATGTAGACATTCAAGCTGCCAAATAAATTAGTCTGTGATTTGTTGTGAAGAGGCATTTCATTTACAAAGCTTTTCACAGCATCCTTAAAGGTAAACAGTATCAAAACAGAGTAAACCTGTGGCCCGGGAGACAAGGTTATTTTGTATGAATGCTTTGCGTGCCAGAAGTGTCAAAATTGCCCGCCATTTGAGAGGGCAGGTAGATGTCAGATCCTTTTAATAAAAGCAGCCCCTAAAGCCTCTTATCCCCCCACCCCCCGAAAAGCACCAAAACCTTCTTATCATGGCCTTAAGAGAGGACAACAAGCCCACTGATTAATTTTAGATCTTTTCTGTGAAAAGAGTAGCTTACAGTTTAAAGCAATCTCACACAATGTGCAGACAAGACATAAGGGCAGATTGTGTTATTCTTCAGGGATGAATATTACACAGAACTGTTTGCCCTGTTTCACCATCAAATACAGTAAAAGCCCATATGCAGATCAGCAGTATTACAGTTTTTAAGTGGGACTGCTGAGGTCACCGTTATTATTAGATGGATGTCAGGAGTTAATCCTCCCACAACAGGCACATTTGATTGTGCTCACCTCCTTTTTGCAGATATTTTTTGCCTTCTATAGGCTCCTTTTACATAATTTCAATTTTAAAATTCTGCTTTTGCATTGCATCAAACAATGATTCAAGTAGTATGCATTTACACTTTTTGAGGCCATGCTGATCTCTCGTGCTCTTGTTTTTGTTTTTTTTTTATTCACCAAGTTCAGCATTTGATTTCATTGCACCACACTGGTTAATCCTTCACTGCAAAGTCTATTTAAGAGCAACCACTTGCTTTTGGTGTATATTACAGTAGTAATTAGAGTAGTACTTGTCAATGTAAGGAGCTGCAGGAAAATGGTAACATTGTTTCAGTCATTTGCAAGTTAGGTGTTTTGTGGTCCCAGCGCCTCCAGTGTTTTCATTTGTAAATAAATACAGCATCAGTATCAGAAGTGTTTTAAATGCTAGAAAAAATAGGCGGTCCAAAGCCTCTGAAGTGTGTATTGCTTTTTATCACTTTTTTGCTTCGCTGTTAATGACAGATGACAGATGACAGCTAGTAGAAGTGATCCATTTGGTGTTTGCTAAATTTGATACTCCTCAGTCATTTATTTTTGAAATCTTCTGAAACTTGGCACAAAAACTCTTTGTATAGGGCTCTACAAAATAAGGAGATGGATTTTTGATTCTTTGGATTTTTTTTATGAATTTTTTTTAAATTGCAAGAAAAACTGTACATTAATGGTTACCTTTAATCCCTACTCCTTTACTCCTAAACCAACTCTTTTGAATCTTGTTATGAATATTTAACGTGCAAAGCTATCCAAAATGCTTCAGGCATTTTTTTCTTTTTGTTTTTTTACAATTTTACAATTTTTTTTTAAAAGTTTTGAGGATAAACAGTACGTTGATGTTTAACTTCAGCCACTACTCCTCCCTTATTTATTAGCTTATTCTTCTGATACTTGTTATGAATATTCATTGGGCAATGGTAAACAAAATGTTGTAGATAAATTTTTGATTTTTCACAAATTTTCAAATTTTTAAAGAAATAATAATATAATATAATAATAATATAATAATAATATAATAATAATAATATAATAATATATAATAATATAATAAAATAATACACTGATGGTTAATGCCAATCACTATTCCTTTCTTATTTATTGGCAAATTCTTCTGAATCTTATGAGTATTCATTGGGCAACTGCTTACAGAATGTTGCTGACAGATTTTCAATTTCTATTCTTTTAGAATATGCCTGTCTTTAGAATTTTTGCAATTTGTAAAAAAAATATGATAAAAAGTATCAGCTCAGTGATGGCTGGCCTACATTCAAATTAGTTTTAATTCCAACATATCACATATTGTACAAGTAAAACATTTCACAGTGGAACTCAATAGGCCAACAGGTTTTTTTGTACAAAATCAACTCCAGTCAACTACAGAAATTACAAAATCAACTCCAGTCACGATTGATTCACCATTGTTTATAACACAGCTGTGAATCCTTGCATATTTAAGAAGCTTGAACCAGCATTTTTTTATACATTACAAATCATGTATTGAATGACAATACTTTCTGCAAATAGCATCATGTGGAAATCACTGCATACTGTATATTTGGGCAGCAAGGTGGTGTAGTATTCAGTCCCTTACAACAACAAGGTTCCTCCAGGCTGGATTGGGCCTTTCTGTGTTAAGCTTGCATGTTCTCCCTGTGCATATGTGGCTTCTCTCTTGGCCTCCTCCCACACACTGCATGCATGTTAGGTTAACTGTTGATTCTAAAATAGATAGTGTCTTAAGTGTAAAAAAATGAGGCACTGTGTGAACGTAAGTTTAAATTTGGCATGTTAAGCAGTTTGAATAGTGTTATAGAAATGCAATTACATTACATTACAATTCAACAATGCCATCACTGCTCTTGCACCTCTGGGCACCATATCCATATCCCTAGGTCATTCTTGTCAGCAAGCTTTCAAGTAATGAACGATTTGAATGAACTTGGACAACCATGCATCATCTACATGTTGTCTGCCATTTTCTATTAGGTCCTGATTGTTGTACCCGTCATTTCTTTGCAGCCAGAGCCTTTGGACTGAAATCTTGCAGAATTTCTGCAGTCAGAGTTCAAAACCTCTGACTGTCTCTTTATTCAAGGGGATCTCCTCTGTCCCTCATGACTGCCCAATGAGCCCTAAGCTCGACATGTCTACACCTGAATTTTATGGAGCCAGAGGCCGTACACTAACACACACACATCCATTAGAATTGTATAATATGAAGCAAAATAAATGATGATGAAAGCTTCAATTGTCCATTGATGCAGAAAATAATGGGTCACAATCACAAACATTCAACTCAGCGCCCTGTGGCAGGGAATTACAAATGACCAAACAGCTCCTTTTTTGATTTAGTGCCACTGATTTTGTGTGTGTGTGTGTGTGTGTGTGTGTGTGTGTGTGTGTGTGTGTGTGTGTGTGTGTGTGTGTGTGTGTGTGTGTGTGTGTGTGTGTGTGTGTGTGTGTGTCAATCAAGTGAAGGAGTGAGGGCATGAGAGCGAGACAGTCAGCCAGGTTCATTACTTCATGCCTGTATGAAGGAATGTGTTTTGATAGACATGTGGGGCATTTTTGTGAAGTGAGTCCATCTTTCTTCAACAGCAGCATGCAGGTCCATTGTTAAGATTCAGCTAATGGTAAAGTTGGAGATTCAATCAGAGTTAATTTCATCAGACACCTGTTTTACAATGTAACTGTAAGATTAAAGTGACTAAGGGAAGCACAAGGTCACAGAGAAGAGAAGAAAGAACAGGGAAGAGAAGAAAGCATTTACACATGTGAATATGTGCATGGTGACAAAGGTAAGGCAGTGTGACAGGCCACAGGGCAGCTGGGGGGTGAGTGGGTGGTATTCGAGCAGCTAGGTAAAGACTTGACAGGCTGAAAAAATCCCTCCACAGCACATCAGGACGGAAACTCATGTTGACAAAAAAGACTCTCACAGGAATCAAGTCAAACAGTCAGTTCTGCATTCTGAGCACAAACACGCCACATTGCCTTGGCACACTAGGCGTTCCTCGTTGTTGGCATCCATTGCTAAAAACTTTTCTCCATCTTTTAGAATACAGGGAGGAGGGAAACAGAGTACTGGACATAAAGTCAGCACAAACAGCAGCAATAGGTTTAATCTCTAAAAGTGTGTTCTGATACCAGCTTCATATATAAGATGTATAATTGAGTCATTGTTCATTTGATTAAAAGTTAGTCTTAGTAATGCTAACAAAACACCGCCAACCAGTTCCTGCATTGGAGGTTCTTTTTCCAGGTGATGTGGGATATTTTTATGGTATGTTATATATCAATTATCAAATTAGTCACTGTCATACATGCCATGGCACCATGTTGAGTGTCAGTCTGTTGCAGTAGTGCCAGTAGAGAGCTGCATTGTCACACACAGGACCATTTGATGGTGCAGAGTATACCAGTAATGATAAATGGAATGAGACCTGTTATCATGGAGGAGCTACGGAGTCAATGACAGGACTGAAGAGCTGGAGCTAAGCACAGAGCTAAAAGGACGACATAAAAACTTCTGTTCCAGCTACCATCATGGGGAATGTGAGGTAACTGTGCAATAAGATGGACTGATGTAAACTGATGTAATATATAATAAGCAACATGATAAAATGTTGGATACTGTACTGTAAAGTGCACCATGGTGCACTGTGGATTAGTTACTACATGTAACAGTCACTGAATCACATGGTTGATGGTTATGATGAATGTGAGAAAAAAAAACTCTCTGACTCTGGATGTGTGGCTTTTAGCAGTCTTGTATCACCTGTCTGAAGTTAGCAGCTGGAAGTAATTATGGCCTGGGTGTAATAATTTATGTCGGCAGCAATGACACCCTGTTACACCACAGGTCACTAAAGTTAATATTGAATTGGTGTGTAACTTTGCCAAAACAATGCTGGACTCTGTCATTTTCTCTGGACCCCTCCCCAGTCAGACCAGGAGTGACATGTTTACCCGCATGTTCTCCTTAAATTGCTGGCTGTCTGAGTCAGGGTCCAAAAAATTACGTGGGCTTTATAAATAATTGGGAAACTTTCTAGGGAAAACCTGGTCTTGTTAGGAGAGATGACATCTATCCCACTTTGGGTGGAGCAGCTTTTTAGAAATATGGCAAAATGTATTAAATCCCCACAAACCTGACTATACAGGGCTGAGACCAGGGACCAGAGCTGCAGTCTTACACACCTCTCTGTAGCTTTTCTCCTCCTGTCACCCCCCCCCAAACCCCATCCCTATAGTGTCTGCTCCTAGACCACCATAAAACAAACCAAAAATGAGCAAATAAAATATTTATGCATGAAGATTCACAAATGAGTCCCTGTTAGTAAATGATTTAATAATTGATCAACATATTCATTTGTTCTGCCTTACAGAAGCCTGATTACAGCAGGATGAATATGTTAGTTTAAATGAAACAACACCCCCGAGTCACAGTAACTGTCAGAATGCTCGAAACACAGGTCGAGGAGGAGTAGCAGCAATCTTCCACTCCGCCTTATTAATTAACCAAAGACCCAGACTGAGTTTTAATTCACTCAAAAGCCTGACTCTTAGCCTTGTACACCCTAAATGTAAAACTCCAAAATCTTATTTGTTATCTATCGTCCACCTGGCCCTTACTCTACCTGATTTTTCAGACTTTTTTTTTTTTTTAATCTGATTTAGTGCTCAGTTCAAATGAAATAATTCTAATGGGTAATTTTAACATCCATGTAGATGCTGAAAATGACAGCCTCAGCACTGCATTTAATCTATTATTAGACTCAGTTTCTCACAAAATGACAGTATTCCCTGTGTGTGATAGTGAGACATTTCCGTAGTTTAAAAAAAAAAAAGGCGTTTTACAGAAATAGCGCTGTGTTATTGAAATTTAATCTTGTTTTATGTCCAACTTGGTGTCACTGCTTGTAACGTCACGTGGCTATGCAGCAGCTTGCTAAATTTAGATACAAAGAAAAAAAAAGAAAAACCTCTAAAGGCCAGCATTTAGCTTTGCAGTAATAGTAGCATTAAACATCTGCAATCATAAAACAATTAAAAGTATTAACGTAGAACACAATCTGAAGGAATTTCAGTTTATACAAAGTAAAATGTATGATAATGAAAGTAGCAGACCCCCATCTTCATTGAAGGTATCCTGTGTAGATTAAAACAGTCTGAAGAAGTCTAAAATGTGAATGTAATGGGGTCTGTTTCCCATTTGAGACTGTCAGCAAAAGCAAAAGAACCTTATGGTTACCTTATGTCTAATTTTATTTATGACTGATAAATTTGTCAATCCTTTTTTTATAGTAAAGACTTATCTACACAGAGACAGGGATTCCTAAATGTAACTTTTTTTTTAAAATGTAGATTTTTAAACTTTTATATCACTGAAAAAATGACCTTTTGAGTTCAGACTGGATATAAAAGATGGACATAACCACCATAATGTCACCCACAGGTTTGTAGACTGGTGTTTGACAGTTTGGTCATCAAATCTTTCTTTTTCTTTTTTTTTTTTTTTTTTGGTTTTGTAATCAGACTAGAGGGCCAAGCTGGGGAGCAACTGTTAAGCTGGCTACCTAGCTTTGCGAGCAAAATCATCTGTAATTAACTGATGTAAGGGTTCTAATTTTGGCTAGTAAAATGCAATCGTAGTGTACATACCAGACAAACTGAGCATTTGACTCCTTAGAACATCTCTTACAATTAAACACCAAACCCAGTTGTCCCCAAAGTGGCCACATCAAAAAGTTTAACATATACTTGTGCACTGACTCTGTTTACCACTGTGAGCAAAAGACCAATGTCCTTGCCAACATTTATACTTAGTGTGGGCTGCTTGTATTTTTCTAGTTGTGGTAGAGTTTCTCTCTTCAAGTTGATTAATTTTTTTAGTTGATTCAAAAAATGGTGGAAGGTTGCTTCAATATGTGTATATGTGTAGTTATATTTCTAGGGTGCTGCACATCTGGTTATGACATAAGTTAGGTGTTGAGTTTCAGTACCTACTGCACAGATGTAACACAGAAGCATTAATCCCACTTTACGCATACTTTAAGATTACATTTTCATTTTTCATGAAGAGTGAAATTAGCTAAAGAGACCAAACCATTTGTCCCGTGTCTCTCCTCTCACCCCCAACCAGTTGCAGCAGATGACCCCCCCTCCCTGAGCCTGGTTCTGCCGGAAGTTTCTTCCTGTTAAAAGGGAGTTTTTCCTTCCCACTGTCACCAATGGCTTGCTCATAGGGGGTTGTCTGATGGTCAGGGTTTTCTCTGTATTATGGTAGGGTTTTTGTCTTACAATATAAAGTGCCTTATGGTGATTTGGTGCTATATAAATGAAATTGAATTGGACACCCCTCCTGTCTGATCATTTCTTAACAATATTTACATTTACATTAATGGATTAATGGACACCCACACAGGCTTATTGTAAGGATTTTATAGTTTAGGTGCACATTGTAGAAAAGTCATAAAGCTGTTTTAATGGTTTTATAAATCTTCTCCCAGACACCTCACGACCTTATCACCAACTGCAGAGTCGATCCTCTTCAAAAGGAAAGCCAGACTCTCTTCTAACAGCCCCCTCTCTCTTCTATTCTGCTCTGATCTATTGTTTTCTATTTGATTTTATTCTGTTCCTTTCACAACTTTGTTATCCATGGGTATTTCTGCTCCCTCCCCCAATTTTTGTGTTTGTGTATTATAATGGCAAGCTACACCAATACAGATATACTGGAAGCTGCACTGCTGAATGGGGACAGCTACACTGAAGGCTCACCAGCTCCTGCATCTTTGCCTGTCAGCACATTCACAGGAGAAACCATGACCACAGACCTTTAACCAGTGACCACCAACAAGGTTGGTTCCAATATTTTGAGCATAGTTCCTCTTGTTTTCACTGCATTCTTGTATTACAAGAACCTGCTGCATCCCAGTAACTCTCAGTGAATTTGTCTTTTACAGATATATAATAGTAGTACATATGTAACATTTGTAATGGGAGATTTGATTCTATGTGTGTGTTACAAATGAGGTGTTAATTCATCATAGGTGCGTTACATTCATTCTGTGTTTAGATCAGGTTGAGGTTAAGGGAACCAGATCAGAGCAGCCTCCACCTTAAGTGAGGAGGTGGAGCCGGTGAATAGTATTTTGTCTTGGCTTACTATCATATTTCCAAACCAGGTTAGTCAGCTGTTGACTCTGGCACTGATATTTGTATTTATAAGTGTCATGGTTTGTCACTCCAAATTTCAACATAATACCTTTTTATATGTTCATATGACCAAGTCTGATCACAGCAGGGCTTCATGTTTGTGGGTTGTAACATTTTGTTTTGTCTCCTAAAACACACAGACACGCTCACAGTGCAATGTGTGTGACATGGAAAATGCAAAGTATGCTTTGTCAAATATTCCACAAGGTAAAGGTCTCCACACAGACTTTACAAAGACGAAAACATCATTTTTACATGTTTTGTGTGAATGTGAATAAAGTAGAGGAGAGCCTTAAAGTCCTTCATTCAGAGCTGTGACTTGACGACACACAGACACACCAGTGATTTCATGACCGGGCTCAGAGTGGACACCAATTTTGTGTCTATAAAGGCTGTGTTTAATCTGCTTACCTAACACATCATTAACAGTAGAAAGACAAAGCTAGAGCACCTTCATCTGTGTGTCAAGCAGCCCAGAGTCTTTGCAAGAATACAGGTACTTTTGCAGTACATAAAGGTGTCAGTGGTCATAATGATTTTATTGCAGTACTATGTTGCTCCTGTTTTCTTTTCACCCATTTGTAGGTGTGTGTTGGTGGTATGTATATCTTTTCCTTAACAGACCAGCAAACAGCAGAAGATGTTTTGGTGATGATTTAGAGTAAAAAAAAATGGTCCCTGTTACATGAATCAGTGCCACAGTAGAAGCAACAGAGAGAACGGACGTCTTCACTGAAAGTTGTACTTTCCTATGGCAGCTGCTCTTTGATGGTACGCTTTCCTTTAGATTTGTTTTAGTTAAATTTGCTATCAGGGAAGATAATATAATAGCAAATCATAGCAACTTAGTGCTATTATATGAGTGCCCTGTGTACTTTTAATTTAAGGGCTGGTTGAATTCTCTCCAAAAAGAAGGTCTTGACTTAAGGTGATGACTGTGAGGACGATTGAGGAAGAGGACATGATCTCCATGAAAAAAATGAGGCAACACTGGACGTCTCTCAGGCAAAGGTGAGTCTGCAAAATGCCACAGTGGAGTAAGGTGGGAACAGAGAGAGCATGATTCAGCTTGTTCTAATATAATTCCTTACACCTTCAAATTCTTGGGCACTCACATAAGTGACGATCTCTCCTGGTCACACAACACCACTCACCTGGTAAAGAAGTCACAGCAGTGTTTCTCCTTCCTGAGAAGCCTGAAGTTTGGCATTCCAGCTGAAATTCTTTGTAGCTTTTACAGGGGCACCATCAAGCACATTGTCAGCAATGGCCTCACAGTCTGGTTTGGGAACTGCTCTACACTGGACAGAGGGTGGTGAAGACTGCCAGATCCATCTCAGGAGTTGCCTTACCATCACTGGAGGACATTTACCACATCAGGGTCATCAGAAGAGCACGGAACATTATAAAAAGTCCAACACACCCACAGCACGGCCTCTTTACAGTTATGCCATCAGGGTGTGAAATCAAGAACCACCAGAATGAGGAACAGCTTTTTTGCCCATTTGACTTGTGAACTGCCACGTCTGACATGAGGACTGAGACACACATACATATGTATGACCGCACCGCTTTGTATTTGGATTTTCCCGCTTTTTCTGCTTTTCTTTTTAGATTATATATATTCATTTTTATTATTATTGAGCCTGAGCAGAATAAGTGCAGAATAAGAATTTCATTGTTCAATGTATCTGACTGTTTACTGTACACATGACAATAAAACACTCTTGAATCTCTTGAATCTTAAGTATCTAGGCCCTGTCCTAAGAGCTTTAATGTTCTTTTCTCTCTCTGAAGTTTACAAAAGCTGGAGCCATTTTATGGTCTTTTTTGATTGCCTGTTAGAAGGTCATTGCGGTAAACTCAGGCCTGCTGAAAATGGAAAAATAAATGTTTATGCTAATCTTATTCTAATCTTGTGCTGGTATGCATAAGAGAAAGCTCTACTTTTAATAGTTCTTCAGGTGCTCAAAACCTGACTTTCTCTAGTTACTTTCATGTGGCAGTTTTATCATGTGAAAAGTAATTGAAGATTCCTGACTGACCTGCTGTGTTGTGACGACTCAGGTCTGTGGGTACATTGAGCTGGAAGCTAAACTGCAGATACAGCTGAAGGGTGTCAAACAGGAATACCTCAGGAGCTTCAAGACTCCTGGGACTCATGCAGGACCACTGAGGGGGCTTGGCACTGAAGATGACAGAGAGCTGTATGACAGCACTTCTGAAAGCAGTTCATATGATGACGATGTGTTACTGTGTGACACCAGCAGAGGTGTGGATCTTATTCTATGATCATTCACTAAGCTTTGCCCAAATTTAATGTGATAGTAACTTTGATGTGTATTTTCTGTTCTCAGGGATGATGCCCATCAGCAGGACTGTTCTCTTCTGCTGTGACCCCACCTGCTACCTCTCCTCCATACCTGAGAATGGCAGCTGACTGTTGTGTTGAGCTTCTTTGTTAAATTGGTTAAATGTAGCATCCTCAGGTGCAGCAATTTGCTCCTCACAGTCCTCCAGGTCCATCGGGTGTGTGCACTGTTTTTCTTCAGTCCTGGAGCTGTCAATAAGAGACAAATATGGTGAGCATGTTGCTTCATGTGATCTGAAGACAGGAGTGCACTTTTCACTGGCTGTGGATCTCTGATCTCGAAGACTGATCACCTTTTGCAAAAACACTATTTTATTCTGTCATTTATTTTATGATTTTATTGGTACTTAGATTTGGTGCCACTTTCTAATTCACTGTGATGTCAGTACAGAGGAGCTTCTGTCTTCTTGCTACCATCCAGGATATATACTATTTATGGACTTTATATTCTGGGCCAAACATGTAAAGAAAAAGCTGTGATGGCATAAGGCTGCATATGACTTCAGCTAAAGTCACAAGTTAGCATGTTAGCAGATAAGAATGCTGTTTGTGGTGTTTTCAGACTTTTGCATGAGTTTTTGGATGTGACCTTGCTACTTAATGTAACCTAATATATCATATCCTAACATGTTGATGATTGAAAATAAATTTTGAATCTGGAAATGTTTTCATACACTGTATGTTTTACATAATGTTCCTACGATGTGAACAGCTGACATGAATTCACTTTATCATTAAATCTGAACGGCTGAGACTATGGAGATGATCTTTTTCCTTTTACAAAGAAGATACAAAAAAAGTAGAGACCTCAATAACTCAAAACTTAATATGATACAATAAGGAGCTTAATTATAAAATGAATGTTGGTATTATAGTATAAGGCGGTACAGTATCTGTCCATGTGTGAGTGAAGTTGAAACAGATGTTACAGAGTGTTCAGCTGCGTGTCCAGTAAAGGGTGCAGAGGACAGTCAGAATCACTTATCTATAGCCAATGACCACAGCCAGTCATTTGAATGAGTTCTTTCAAATGACTAGAGCACTGGACGAGCTACGCAAGAGACATAAAGATAAGTTGACGGCTAGCTGGACTCAGGACGGGCGACTCGATTTGCTCACCAGAGGAAATCAGCGGCATATCATCTCCAAATTGTCGGATGCCAAAAAGCTGAGTCTACATTAAATAAGGATCATAAAATCCCCTTTATATGTAAGTAATTGTAGGTTGTTGGTTAGATCTAGCATTTGAGCCAAAACTAGATCTTTTTCAGCGTTTTTTTCTTTGTGTGATTGTATGTGTGTTTATTTGGTGCGAGTGTGTGTGTGTCTGCATAATTCTTAAAATTAGTGCAGGGGTTAGATATAGTGGATTGCAATTTGGTAGTATTTTAATGTGCAACAATTGGTGACGGGGAAGAATTAACTTTGAACTTCACTTAAGTTAATTTGTTTAGATTAGTTATGTCTTCATATTATTGTTGTTTCATTGTCCACCCAAAGCACTTTTTATTCGCTTTCGGTATTGCATATATAGTCATGACTACTGCACCTGTTCTGTACGTGAACGAAATGAATGTACACTTCACAATATACAATTCTACATTTTATGGGGTATGATGACTTGATATTTGAATCTAATGAAGTACTTGAACAGCATTGCTTTGAAAAAATAAACTGCAGGAGGGTTACACCTGATAACTTATCAGCATTTAAACACTATCCATTCTCATTGTTACACCTCAATATAAGAAGCCTAGTTAAACACCATGATGAGTTACTCTCCCTATTAGCTAGTCTTGATCATAACTTTAATATTATAGGATGTACTGAAACCTGGGCTAATGAAAGAACATATCTGGACACACTTAATCTAGATGGCTATGCTATGTACAATAGAAATAGAACTGGTAGACAAGGTGGGGGTGTTTGCATATATGCCAATATACATGACTCTGTAATAGTTCAAGATGATTTATCCATAGATGATGGATTTTCTGATTCTTTGTTTATCGAGCTGGACATAAAAGACGGGAAAAACATCATTGTTGGAGTAATTTATCGACCTCCAGATTCAGATCTAAATTTATTTTTAAACAACCTGGCAAAACTTCTTAATAGACTTAATAATTGTAATAAAAATTGTTTTATTCAAGGAGACTTTAACATCAATCTTGCCATAGAAAATAATACAAAAGCAGAGTTTTTGAATTGTCTGTATGCTTCATCCTTCTTCCCTACAATCAATCTATACACCAGGGAAACAGAAACTAGCAAATCCTCTATTGATAATATCATTACAAATATACAAGACACTCGGTTTGACTCCGGTGTTATACTGTCAGATATCACAGATAACTTTCCTATTGTACTTTTTGCTGATTTTGCAAGACAATTAAATGAACCACCTCAAAAGACAAAAACCAAAATATTAGACGAAAAAAACTTAAGCTTGCTTAAAAAACATCTTAAAGCAAAAACATGGGATCATGTTTATCACTGTACTATTCCAGATGACGCCTATAATGCTTTTCTACAAGAGATATCTGACAGTATAAGCCACACCATACCTGAAAAAGTAACCAAAACAGCCTCTGGTAAACAGGAAAAATGGCTTACCAAGGGCATCCTAAAATCTATTAAATTGAAAAACAGGCTCTACAAACTCTTTATTAAGAATCCAACAAATGAAAATAAAGACAAATATCTCAAATATAAAAACAAATTGACTAATTTGATAAGAGTTACTAAGAGAAACCAAATTACACTAGATTTAAAGGCTGCCCATGGTGACCAAAAGCAATGCTGGAAAGTACTAAATAAAGTTCTCAGCCGGGGTAAAAAAACAACTGTCCTTCCTGACACTAAATGCAAACAAGGAGATGAAGACCTTGCCAACAGTTTTAACAACCACTTCAATTCTATAGGACAATCATTATCAAAGATCATAAAGCCACCAGGGGGGGCTGCACATCAACAATACTTGAAAGGGAATTATATTAAATCAATTTTCCTGAAGCCAACTGATGGAGCGGAAGTGCTTAAAACCATATCGGGTATGAAAAGCTCCTGTACAGAAGGGGTGGATGGTATTTGCAGTAAAATAATAAAATTTATTGCGCTTGAAATTAACGAACCACTTGCCTATTGTATAAATCTTTCTATAATACATGGTGTTGTGCCTAAAAAAATGAAGACTGCAAAAATCATTCCAATATTTAAAACTGGGGATAAAAATAACATGCAAAATTACCGTCCAATATCTATACTGCCTACTCTCTCCAAAGTATTTGAGAAAATTGTTATAATAGGCTGTATGGGTACTTGGATAAGCTGGACATACTTACTCCATCACAGTATGGCTTCAGGAAAAAGAGTACAACGTGCATGGCAATTCTTGATCTCATTGAGAAAATAAATGATGCTGTCGAAAATGGTGAATGTGGAGTGGGTATTTTCCTTGATTTATCGAAAGCATTTGATACTATAAATTTTGAAATTTTGTTGGGAAAACTTGAGCATTATGGTGTTAGAGGCATTGCACTTAACTGGTTCAGAAGCTACCTATTTGAAAGGGAGCACTACGTACAAATACACAGCAGCAAATCACAATTAAAAACAATTAAATGTGGTGTACCACAAGGATCTATATTAGGTCCTCTTCTTTTTATTATTTACTTTAATGACTTTATAAATTCATCAGATATACTACACAAAATTATTTTTGCAGATGACACAAACTTATTTTTTTCTCATAAAAATATGGATTATCTCCAAAATATAATTAATAAAGAATTAACTAAAGTAGATATCTGGCTTAAATGTAATAAATTATCATTAAACATTAATAAAACCCACTGTATTATATTCCGTTCCATAAAAATCGTAAAAATATTGAAAATGTACATATCAAGATTAACGGAAGGATCATCGAAAGAGTTCAACACACAAAATTTCTAGGAATATATATTGATGAATTCTTAAATTTCAAAAAGCATATTGATGAATTGACAACTCGATTATCTAAACAGGTTGGCTTGTTTTATAGACTCCGACATTATCTCCCTCTTGAAGCTCTCGTAACGTTGTATCATACCTTATTCGAACCACATTTGAATTACTGCAATATTATATGGTGTAACACATATCCAAGCTATCTTGATAAACTACTTGCTTTGCAGAAGAAAGTGATACGCGCCATAACATGGTCTGAGTTCAATGCTCCTTCCGATCCCCTTTTTTATAAGCTTAAGCTTCTGAAGCTCACTGAGAGCAACACTTTTAATAATGCATGCATGATATTTAATGTAGTGCACAAACTAAATGAAAGACTTTGCCAGCTTATTCCAATAATCTATCCAACCCACGAACACAATACTAGAAGGAAAAATCAGCTGAAGGGGAAAAAACGCAAACTGAAATGTACAAGTTTTAGCATCACATGCAAAGGTTTGGAGATCTGGAATGAAATTAACAGTACAATACAAACATCATCTACTCTAAAGATATTTAAGAAACTTTTGAAAGATGAACTATTACAACATTATACTTAACAAACAGTAAAACCAGATATAAAAATCAGTATATATTTATGTAAATCCATTATCATCTAATTATTATGTCCAATTTAATTTCCTAATAATATCTGGATAGAAAGTATAAGGATGAATTTGTCACCTCGAATACACTGATGTTTCTTTTTTGTGTGCTTTGTGAGTACGGCTGTAAGAAGTATGAAATGTGATAAGGTTTGATAAGTGTATATTATATTCAAAACAATAATAATGTGTGATACCAGGTAATGGAATGTGTGTGGAGGATGTGAAATAACAAAAATGTTTTGACTTGATTTTAGTGTGGGGGTATGGATTACTATATTGTTTTTGTACTGTAATGTAATGTTTTTTGTTTGTTTTGTTTGTTCCTGGGGTCCCTGTATAAGCTAAAGCAGCTTCTTGGGAGTTTCCCCTTTTACAAATCTTACAGGCGTGGTGTTGTGCACATGTATCCATCTTAAAGGTTTGTGAACAAAGAATAAAGAATCAGATGATGGACGAATCCAAACAGTGTGTGACTCAAACTGGATTCAAAGATGAATTCTGTAGATGAGGGACCTGCATCACTCCCTGTGCAAAACAAATACATAAACATATAGCAAAAGCATTTGTGTACAGAAATCTGAAACTTTAAACGATGTGTGTAAGACGCTATTAAAACTGCATCAATTCATTGTTCTACTTTGTTGAATATGTTGTAGAACAGGTGCAGCTCACCATAACTTGAGTGTCAACTTTGATATGTTTCTGCTTCATTTCATGGCCTCCATCAATGAGCTACTCCTGGCCCTGAAGGCCTCTGACTGCTTCGTGGATGGATCTTGTATAGCTGCCCTGTGCTGCCAGATGCAAAAGTTTGGGCACCCCTGATAATTTTCATGATTTTCCTTTATAAATCATTGGTTTTTCAGATCAGCAATTTCAATTAAATATATCATATAGCAGACAAACACAGTGATATTTGAGAAGTGAAATGAAGTTTATAGGATTTAGAGACAGTGTGCAATAATTATTTAAACAAAATTCGACAGGTGCATAAGTTTGGGCACCCTTGTTGTTTTATTGATTTGAATACCTTTAGCACTAATTATTGGAACACAAAATTTGTTTTGTAAGCTCATTGACCCTTGACCTACATACACAGGTGACTCCAATTATGAGAAAGGGTTAAGGTGGCCAATTGCAAGTTTCTCCTCCTTGCATCTTCTCTGAAGATTGGCAAGATGGGAGCCTCAAAACAACTCTCAAATGACCTGAAAACAAAGATTGTTCAACATCATGGTTTAGGGGAAGGATCCAAAAAGCTCTCTCAGAGATTTCAGCTGTCAGTTTCCACTGCGAGGAACAGAGTGAGGAAATGGAAGACCACAGGAACAGTTCTAGTTAAGGCCTCAAGTGGCAGGCCAAGAAAAATCTCAGATAGGCAGAGGCGAAGGATGGTGAGAACAGTCATAGTCAACCCACAGAGCAGCTCCAAAGACCTACAACATCATCTTGCTGCAGATGGTGTCACTGTGCATCGTTCAACTATTCGGCGCACTTTGCACAAGGAGAGGCTGTATGGGAGAGTAATGCAGAAGAAGCCTTTTCTGCGCACACGCCACAAACAGTCGCTTGAGGTATGCTAAAGCACATCTGGACAAGCCAGCTTCATTTTGGAATAAGGTGCTGTGGACTGGTTAAACTAAAACTGAGTTATTTGGACATAACAAGGGGCATTATGCATGGCAGAAAAAGAACACAGCTTTCCAAGACAAACACTTGGTACCCACAGTAAAATTTGGTGGCGGTTCCATCATGCTGTGGGGCTGTGTGGCCAGTGCAGGTACTGGGAATCTTGTTAAAGCTGAGGGTCGCATGGATTCCAGTCACTATCAGCAGATTCTTGAAAACAATGTTCAAGAATCAGTGACAAAGTTGAAGTTGCGCCGGGGCTGGATACTTCAACAAAACAACGACCCTAAACACTGCTCAGAATCTACTGAGGCGTTCATGCAGAGGAACAAGTACAACGTTCTGGAACGGCCATCTCAGTCCCAGACCTGAATACTATTGAAAATCTGTGGTGGGATTTAAAGTGGGCTGTCCATGCTCAGAAACTATCAAACCTGACTGAATTGGAGATGTATGTGTGTATATATATATATATATATATATATATATATATATATGTGCTCCAGTGTCACATTACATCCTACACAAAGACCATGGATATCAGCAAATACGCACTTTGTTTACTTTGTATTCGGGGACTGGGTACAAGCAAAGTTATTGATTTTCAGTTATTCAGTTTCATTCAGTTTTTCTTAATGTTAGTCCTATCTGTAGCTACAGTTCCCTCATGTGTACTCAGCCCGCTATGACTCCAAACAAAGAGGTGTAGCGTATTTATTAACAAAAAGATAAACTTTACCATTAGAAATATTACACTGGATCCAGAAGGTAGATTTATAATACGTAGATCTATATTATGAATAGTTAAATTATGTATTGCTAGTATATATGGACCAAATTTTGATGATCCCTCTTTCTTTTACACCTTCTTCACTTCACTCTCTGATCAATCTAACACCACACTTATAATAGGAGGACACTTCAACCTGGTGTTTAATCCAGATACTGACAGGCTCCGTACAGCAGTGAGTCAAAGGAACTTGGCAGTCTGCAGATATTCTTAAACAATATATGAAGAATTTTGGTCTTTGCGATGCTTGGCTCTCACATCACCCCACTCTGAGGGATTATTCTTTTTTCTCACTAGTACACCATTCACATTCTCGCTTAGACTACATCTTAGTTAGCAGCTCCATTATGATGGATATCACAGACACTCAGATTCCTCCTATCACTATCAGTGATCATCCACCAGTGTCTGTGTCTGTGATACAGAAAAGAGTCACACCACCATTTAGGAACTGGAGATTTAATACATCATTACTTAAAGAACAAGATTTCATTAATTATTTCAAAAAGGAGTGGGCAGCATGTTTAGAAAATAATCATCTGCCAGGAATATCACCATGTGTTCTTTTGGGAAGCAGGAAGGGCAGTAATGAGGAGCAAAATAATATCTTATTGCTCGCATAAGAAAAATAAAGAAAAAAACTCGTGTTAGAATTAGAACAAAAAAAAATAAATCTTTAGAACGTACCTATGCTGCCTCACCACAAGAACATAAAATTAACAACCTGAGGAAACTAAAACTGTTATTAAACAAAATAATTGATAACACACAATTTCTGTTGCAGAGGCTACGTTTAGAAATCTTTGAACATGGAAATAAATCTGGAAAATTCCTGGCTAACCAATTAAAACTAAGTAATGAAAAAAAGCTATTTATTCTATTAAAGACTTGACCAGTAACATTACTTATGACCCACAACAAATAAATAAATCCTTTAAAGATTATTATGAAGCTTTATACTCATTACAGATTAATCCATTTGATACTGCCATTGAGGAATTTCTTAACAATATAAATCTACCAAAGCTAAATGATCAACATGTTGCGGCTCTATATTCACCTCTTTAATGTCTGAATTCCAAGAAGCCCTGCACCATCTCCCAAATAATAAAGCCTCAGGTCCAGATTGTCTTTCAGCAGAGTTTTATAAAGAATTTTGGTCTGAGCTAGCACCCACTTTCTTCAGAATGGTGACTCAGATTCAGATCAATCAAACACTACCTCCAAATATAAACTCTGCCAACATTAGCTTGCTTCTTAAACCAGGCAAAGACCCCACACTCCCATTCAGCTACTGCCCAGTCTCACTCATAAATGTAGACCTCAAAATAATTTGCAAAGTCCTTGCAAAAAGATTAGAAAAAATTACTCGATATATACAGGGAACCCTTGTTTATCGCGGGGGTTACGTTCCAAAAATAACCCACGATAGGCGAAATCCGTGAAGTAGTCACTTGAATTTTTACAATTATTATACAGTACTATAGAAGGAAACCAAAGATCAAAACCTGTTTTTAAGCCGAACACATTCTGTGCTGGACAGAGACAAGGGATGAAGGAGATTGATTGACAGCCAATCAGGACGCAGAACACGATGCGTGTTCATAGACTGTAAAAAAAAAAGAGAAAAAAAAAGAAAAAAAGCATAAAAAACTGCACTAAAAAAATCCATGAAACAGCAAGGCCGCGAGAGGTGAAGCGCGTTATAACGAGGGTTCACTGTAATACATCCAGATCAAACAGGTTTTATCTGGATCAGAACACTAAACAGGACAAATGATCTTATTTCCCAACGCTTCACTCTGCAGAGGGGCACCAGCCAGGGATGACCACTCTCTCCCTTACTTTTTCTTGTCTTCACTGAGCCACTAGCTGCAGCAATCCAACAAAATGCAAATATTAAAGGGATTCAAACTGAAAATACAGATGCTGATGATGTATTACTTTTCCTTGGGAACTCACAAGTCACTCTTCTGAAGACAAACACACTTACAGACAAGTTCTCATCTATATCAGACTACGCCATCAACTGGGTAAATCAGCAGTTTTACCTCTGTATTGTAAATTTAAGAACACCTCTACCACCTCATTTCATTCAGACAATACCACATATTTGGGTATAATTTTTTTCTTCCAAACTTCCCGACTTGGTACGGTTAAATCACATTTCTCTATTAAAAACAATAGAGGATGATCTCACACGTTGGAATAGTTTACCTACAGGTGCTTGTCATAATATTAGAATATCATGAAAACGTTGATTTATTTCAGTAATTCCATTCAAAAAGTGAAACTTCTATGTTATATTCATTCATTACACACAGACTGTTTGTTTCTTCTAATTTTGATAATTATAACTGACAACTAATGAAACCACAAATTCAGTACTTTAGACCAATATAAAAAAAGTTTTTTTTAGAAATGTTGGCCAACTGAAAGGTATGAACATGAAAAGTATGAGCATGTACAGCACTCAATAATTAGTTGGGGCTCCTTTTTGCCTGGATTACTGGGTTACCTCTCTGATAACCTGGTGGGAATTTTTAAAAACAACTAAGTCGTCACTTATCCCCTGTAAACTACCTCCCATTTGGAACAATCTAGATATTTGTCAGAAAAAGAAAGTATGGAATTTTCTGTCATGGCATGAGAAGGATATAAAAAATTTAGAGGATGTTATTCAAGATGGGACCTTTATTCCATTCAAAGAACTATGAAAATATGGAATCAGCAACAGTAAATTTCTGTAATAACAACAATTGAAGTCCATCATACAGGCAAAATTTAATCACACTCAACTAAATTTAGAAATTCCTACATGGGTAGCAGAATTTCTAAATCTCTGTACTCCTAAATTGTTATCAATTGTGGGTCTGCCCTGGTTGGTGGTGGGGGCGACCTGGGCGGGTGTTGTTTTGTGGTCTTGGGGTGTGGGGCCTGGGGTGTTTGTGGTGGTGGGTGCTGGCTCTGGGTGCAGGGTCTTGGGCCCTGGTGCCTGGCTTCGCCCGTCTCCTGGCTGGGTCCCTTCCTGCGTGGGGGTGGTCTGTTCCACCTCGGCCGCACCCCTGGGGTGGGTTGGCCCATGTTGGACATCCAGTTTGTGCTTCGGGGATTTAGGGGGGCCCTGGGGGGCCAGGGAGCGAGGTGAAAGAGCGGCTGTCCCCAGTTGTGGGATAGCATAGGAGGGTTGAGAGCAGCTTGTCCCGGATTCAGGCCGGTTTGTCCTTTCTTGTGTGTGTATGTGTGGTATCTATGGTTGACTGGTGTTGGGGGCTGCCTTCTTTGCCTGGGAGGTGGGTGCTGGCCTTGGGGTTGGCATTATTCTGGGGCGCTGTCGTCACAGGCCCTGTGCCTGCTCTCTGCTGCCCTGTGGCAGGGTATGGGAAATTGGGGTACTTACTGAGCCAATTAGCTGGCTCTCGCCTTCCGGGGTAGTCTTCTACTTCCAGTCCCCCCCCTCAACTCCCCATATAACACATCACTCACACACATAGGGCCCTGGGGGAGGGGCATGTGTGGAATATAGGCCACAGTGAGTAGTGCCACATTGCCACCCTCCCCTCCCCTTTTTAATTACACGATAGACATTATGGCTAATGACACTTCACGATACACATAAGGCGTTGGGGGGGCAGTGTGTGTGTGTGTTTGTGTGTGGTTTCGGGGTGCAGGGCTGAGTGATTTGGTGTGGCTGGTGGCCTGCTCCCTTGGGGGTTGTGGTTCAGGTTGGGGGACAGGCTGCTTCTGTGAGTGGGCGGGCTCTGTTCGGTGTTGGGCAGCTCTCAGGCGCCTGGGGTCTTGGGGCCCTCCCCTGGCTCATGCGTAGGGTGGCCACCTGTCGTTGCTGGTTCTGTGGGCCTCTTGCCTTTGGCCACTGGGTCCCCTGCTGGGGTCGCCCTCCTCCTCCTCTTGGGTTGGTCATGTGATTGTAATAGAGATGCGTGGTCTCAGTCGTCAGTGCCCGTAGGGGGCTGTTGGCGGCCTGGGGTTCCTGGGGCTCCTGGATCTATCTCTGGCTCTGGGGGTCGCTGTTGTGGCTTCTCACTCTCCTTATCAAGTATGTTTCATGAAAAACATATACACGCAAGCAACAGAACAAGAGTATATGCTTGTTTTCTGTTTTATACTTCTCTTTCAGGTGCTGTTGGCTGTTAATGATGTTGTTGTTGATTATTTGCTCTGTCCTCTTTTTGTTTGTGTGCTTTGGTATTTTATTACAGGTGCAGTAACTGGTGATTTGTCCCCCGGCACTTTCGCCTCTCGGTTCTGGTGTAGTTGGGCCATACCATTTAAAGCTAAATAAAGAAAAAAAAACGAAAAGAAAAAATTAATAAATAAATAATAACAACAAGAGGAGCATACAATACAGCTCCTCTTGGCACAGCAAAGCTGTTTGGCACAACAGAGCATGCAGACAATAATTTTGCTTGCTTAAGCTGCCGGACAGGACAAGTTTAAAAATAAATAAATAAAATGAAATGCGATTGCTTCACAGTGAAAAGTCTGTGGGCACTAAATGGCATTAGATGCCAGAGGAAAAACTTAAACATTACAGGCTAACATGGCACGTTAAACCTTATTTTAAAAAAGAGCTCAGCAGTTTATACACGTCACAATATTAGGTTTCATTGTCTCCTGCCATCTCTAGAGGTGCTCATTTTGGAAACGCTCATATAAGTCATATTTTAAGGTCTGCAGAAATAACTAATACTTTCATTTGGATTGGAGGACTTGTTGGATTAGGGTGTCTTCTTGGTGCCTCGTATGTGAGACATCCAAATGGAAGGAGAGATTTATGTAATTTGGCTCACTTGCAAACACTTTAGTGTAGAGGGAGGTTTGGAAGAAGAAGGTCTAGTAGTCTATCCTTAGACTGCTTCCCATGCAACCCAGGCCTAGATACATTATATTGCCAAAGGTATTCACTTACCCATCCAAATCATTTAATTCAGGTGTTCCAATTACTTCCATGGCTACAGGTGTATAAAGCAAATATCTAGGCATGTAGACTGTTTCTACAACATTTTTGAAAAAATGGGTCATTCTCAGGAGCTCAGTGAATTCCAGCGTGGTACCATGATCGGATGCCATCTGTGCAAAAAATCCAGTCCTGGAACTTCCTCAGGACTGCTAAATATTTCAAAGTCAACTCTTAGTGTTATTATAACAAAGTGGAAGTGATTGGTAATGACAGCAGCATGTGCCTCAACATTTGCAGAAGTCTCCAACTTGTCTGACTGCATTGTGCCAAGTGTAAAGTTTGGTGGAGAAGGGATTATGTTGTGGGGTTGATTTTCAACAGTTGGGCTTGGCCCCTTTGGACAATTTCATGGGGATGGTCCCTTCTTGTTCCAGCATGATTGTGCAGCAGTGCACAAAGCAAGCTCCATGAAGACATGGATGAGCGAGTTTGATGTGGAAGAATTTGACTGGCCTGTACAGTCCTGATCTGAACTTGATAAAACACCTTTGGGATAAATTAGAGTGGAGACTGTGAGCTAGACCTTCTCATTCAAAATCAGTGTCTGACCTCACAAATCTGCTTGTGGAAGAATGGTAAAAAATTGCCATAAACACACTCCTAAACATTGTGGAAAGCCTTCCCAGAAGAGTTTTTTTTTTTTTTTTTTTGTAATAGGCCTGTCATGTCTGGCAGTTTTCGCAATCGGAATGATGATCTGAATGCAGTGATGTACCAAACATATTTGCTTTTACAAGAACAGCTCTAAAAGTTTTCTGTAGGCTATTCTTGTTAATGTTTGTATTTGTATTTATTTGTATTTATTTATTTTTATTTTATTCATTAATTTAAATTAGGACAATGTATATTAATCAACATGTCTGCAATGAGCATCAATGTAAATATGCCGGAGTTAGCACAAAAGCTAATTTTCATCCGTTGTCCTAAGGCAGGTAAGACCAAAAAGCATCCAACGAAATAAAGAGCAGAGAATAATACAAACATCACCTATATAACACATAACACAAACAACATAAAATTACAGTAAAGATAGGACACCCTAACAAAATAAAGTAATCTACACATGAGTGCACCTCCAGTTAGTTTTCAGCCAATGTTTCAAAGAGTTTTTAAAACTAGAGTAGGTGCCACAGTTCCTGATATAAGCTGGCAGTGTGTTCCACATCTGTGTGCCTCTAATGGACACCACCATTTGGTGAATGTAGTCTAAGCGGGAGTGAGAGTGATGTACTGGTGAGAAAAAAGAATAATCTCTCAGAGTGGGGTGATGCTTGAACGCCAACCATCGCAAAGACCAAAATCTTTCATGTACTGTTTAAGAATTTCTGCAGACTGCCAAGTTCCTTTGACTCACTGCTGTACTGAGCCTGTCAGTATCTGGATTAAACACCAGGTCGAAGTCTCCTGGTGTGCTGTCAGTGTGATCAGACAGTAAAGCGAAGAAGGTATGAAAAATTAAGTGAATGTTGAATGTTAAATTAAGTATTACAAATCTACCTACTGGGTCTGATGTAGTATTTCTAATGATGAAGTTTATCTTTTTGTTAATTAATATAGCTACACCTCTTTGTTTGGAGTTGAAGCAGGCTGAGTACGTGTGAGGGAACCTTGGAGAGGAGAGTGTGTGTGCAGATGTTCTGGACACGTGTCTCCTGTAGAAACACAATGTCAGCCTGTAAATTATTTAACCGATTAATAATTTTTACTCTCTTTTCCCTCAAACCAACTCTGTGTACATTCCATGAGACAAACCTCAGTGTGCTCATGTTTAGATTAACTGGTGAAGTGTTGTGTGTTCACTAAAGATGTGTGTGTGCGCTCTCTCATGTATCCTGCATGACCTTGTGTGTGCATGCGTACGTGTCCTGCATGACTGTGTATCCTCTATGGCGGTGTGTGTGCTGTATGTTCGTGTGGGAAACATGTTGGGTGCAAAAAAAACAAAAACAAATTGAGAGTGAAACGAAACAGTGCAGAAGAGTTGAAAATGTTATAGCTGCAAAGGGTGGGCCAACATCATATTAAACTCTATGAATTAAGAATGGACTGTCACTCAAATTCATATGACTGTGAAGGCAGCCAAGCACATGCTTTTGGCAATATAATGTAAGTAGTAGAAAATGGCTGGCTGGATGTAAAAAAATGAAAGTGTAAGCGCGTTGAGTGCTCATATCTGAGTAGAAAAGGGCTATATAAGAACTAGTCCATATTTAAGATAAAATTCATCTTAAACTTTAATATACTTGCATTTATATAACATTTTTCTAGTCTTAACAGACTATTTAAATGACTTTAAGTACAAGCCACTTTTTAACTATACATTCACATTTTAATTCTGTACACTTCAAGCACTTTATCTACCACAGCCAATTTAGAATCACAAATTAACCTAACTTGGACTGCGGGAGGACATTGCGTTCCAGAACACTCATCGAAGAGAACAGACAAAAACTAACAAACAGGGGAGATAAGTGTCTGCGGCTGCTGCCATCTCATTTTCTGTCTTTGCTTTGTCCTCATTGAACTGTTCAAGACAGATTTTTCAACAACAACAAAAAAAAAAAATACAAAAATAAGATTTTTTTGTTCAACTGTGCCTTGTCGTCTGAGATGTAATTTAATTCCACATAAAATATAATTAAGTAGAAGAATTTTTAAAAATTATATCTTGATTTTTTTTCTTGATATTTAAAGTCATTTTATTTTAATATTGTCCTGTCTATTTGAAGCACTTAGATTAACATCTCACTCAAAATGCTGAATCTTTAATTGAAATCATGTATAACACTGGTAATATGAAATGAGCACTCTCTCTGGGTGAATTGCCTCTCTAGTCTCACATTCCCTTCTTATTTCCTCAGGTTTAACGTCATTGAAAGTTATCACCGTGGGTGAAAGTGTGAGGACAACTGTCTGTGATTTCCTGCACTGAGATGTGTGAGGCTACAGTTGAGCACATTATCAGCATGTTATTTCTTCAGCAGTAGATTGCAATGGAAGGCTGTTGTACTTACCAAGAAACATATGGTTACGTGTGAGGTAATTGTGACAATGAAGACACTGGTGTGCATCCTGAGTTTCTCAAAAAATACCAGATATAAGCTTCACATAGATCCTGTGATGGTTAGCTTGTAGCTTAGTAGTAAAGCCAAAAAGGATGTGCTTTCAGCTGCTACTTTTATGGTCCCGGGAGCTTTCAGTGTACAGACTGGCAGAACTTCAGGGAGACTGCTGTCTGCGAGGGAAAGGTGGATCTGGCGGACTATATATCTGCTGTCCTCGGATATATAAGCAAGTGTGTTGGGGATGTTACCACCACCAGGACTGTGTCATGCCACCCTAACCAGAAACCCTGGCTGAATGCAGAGGTTTGCCTTCAGGATAGGTGACTCACAGAAACTCAAGAGGGCCAGAAGAGAGCTGAGTGCTGGCATAAAGAATGCCAAAGCCACATATGCTCAGAAGATCCAGTGACTCTTCTCCTCCCAGGATCTACGGAGCATGTGGAAGGTCATCAAGTGTATCACAGACTATAACTTCAGAGATGCACAATGCCTTAAGGACCCCTCTCTGCCTGACATTCTAAACAGGTTCTACCCCCACTTTGAGGAGTCACCCACCTGACTCCTACGCTCTTTGTGGACTTCACTTCAGCCTTCAACACCATAGTTCCACAGAATGTGGTGCCCAAACCGTTCACGCTTGGATTGAGCTCCTCCCTCTGCAACTGGGTCCTGGACTTCCTGACGAAAAGGCTGCAATCTGTGAGGATCCACAACGTCTCCTCCTCCCCCATCATTGTCAGAACACGGCTGTGTGCTGAGCCCCCTTCTGTTCAACCCTGCTCACATATGACTGCTCAGCAAAACACCCAGGCTGTCATATTGTGAAGTTTGTGGATGACACAGCAGTGGTTGGATGCATCGCTAACAATGATGAGTCTGGCTACAGGCAGGAGGTGGAACACCTGGAGGACTGGTGCAGAGAAAACAATCTCTGCATCAATGTGGCAAAAACAAAGGAGATGATCGTGAACTTCAAAAAAGTCAGACCCCCCCCCCATGAACATTGTGGATCTGTGGTGGAAGTGGTCCCGAGGTACAGGTAGTTGGGTGTTCACCTAAGTAACGACCTCACCTGGGGCAACAATACTTCAAGTCTGGTCAGGAAGGAACATCAGTGCCTCAAATTCCTCAGGAGGCTGAGGCACGCTGGACCCAGAAGCTCAGTCCTCTCCTCATTCTACAGATGTGTGATGGAGAGCGTTCTGGACTCCTGCATCACTATGTGGCACAGAAGCTGCTCTGCGGCAGAGAAGAAAGCTCTGCAGAGGGTGGTGAAGGCCGCACAGAGGACTGTTGGAGTCAGCTTTTCTACCACCACCACTGACCTTTACACTGCCAGATGCAGGAAAAGCCTGCATCCTGAAGGACCCCACACGCACACACACTTCTTGTTCCACTCCTCTCAGGTAGGAGGCTGAGAAGCATTAAGAGCAGGACCACCAGATTGAGGAACAGCTTCTTCCCTGAAGCTGTAAGACTGTTGAACTCTGGTGGGGCGGTGTAGCTGCACTGCTCTCTCTCCATCAATCCTTGCACACACTCATGCTGCTGTTATTGCACAGCTATCACTGCTGTGGCACCAAGAATCACTACCTCTATTACATCTCAAACTGTTATTATATATTGTTTATATTAGTTAATTATGTATATGTGTATGGGTATGGGTATGGATGTGTTTATATATGTATAAAGTGTGTTTGTGTATATATGTGTGTGTATATCTATATATATGTATATTTTTCTTTTATATTATTGTTACTTTCTGTTTACATTTATTCTTCTTTAAGGGCAACACTTGGACCTGAGGACAGAAATTTCATTCCACTGCATGTAAATTTGATGTGAATGACAATAAAGAATCCTTGAATCCTTACCCTGCATTTTTGAATATTTGGATTTTCCAGTTTATTATTTCATTTGATTCCTGGTTTGTTTGATGTTTATATTTACTTTATGTATTGTTCGTCTATTTAGTTTTGTCCCTAGTTGCGTAAGAGTGTAATTCCTCCCTTAATGTTCACCCCTCCTATCATGGTCTGCTTGCTGGCTTTGAAGTTATTTACTCACTGTTTGTTTTTGACCTGCCTGTTTTGTGTGACTCTGACCCTTGCCTGTTTGTGAGAGAGCGGCTGCTAATGGACTAACCATTCAGTGGAGACAGAACTCGCCCTGTTTGTTCTGTACTGTTGGAATTGTAAATAAAACGTGGAACTTGGAACTGTTAATTCAATTCAATTCAATTTTATTAATATAGTGCCAAATCACAATACACAGTCACTTCAAGGTTCTTTGTATTGTAGGTAAAGACCCTACAATGATACAGAGAAAAACCAACAGTCAAAAACAACCCCCTAGGAGCAAGCATTTGGTGACAGTGGGAAGGAAAAACTCCATTTTACCAGGAAGAAACCTCAGGCAGAACAGGGCTCAGGCAAAGAAACAGTGCATTATGGGAACCACCCAGCAGCCTAGGCCTATAGCAGCATAACTAACGGGATGGTTAAGGGTCACATGATCCAGCCCGAACTATAATCATTATCATCATCATTATCATAAAGAAAAGTTTTAAGCCTAATCTTAAAAATAGAGAGGGTGTCTGTCTCCCGAATCCAAGCTGGGAGCTGCTTCCACAGAAGAGGGGCCTGAAAGCTGAAGGCTCTGCCTCCCATTCTACTCTTAAGTATCCTAAGAACCACAAGTAAGCCAGCAGTCTGAGAGCAAAGTGCTCTATTGGGGTGATATGGGACTATGAGGTCTTTAAGATAAGATGGTGCCTGATTATTCAAGACGTATGTGAGGAGAAGAATTTTAAATTCTATTCTAGATTTAACAGGGAGCCAATGAAGAGAAGCCAATATGGGAGAAATCTGCTCTCTCTTTCTAGTCCCTGTCAGTACTCTAGCTGCAGCATTTTGGATCAGCTGAAGGCTTTTCAGGGAACTTTTAGGACAGCCTGATAATAATGAATTACAATAGTCCACCCTAGCAGTAATAAATGCATGAATTAGCTTTTCAGCATCACTGTGAGAAAGGCTGTTTCTAATTTTAGAAATATTGGACAAATGCAAAAAAGAGGTCCTACATATTTGTTTAATATGTGCATTGAAGGACAAATCCTGGTCAAAAATGACTCCAAGATTTCTCAGTGTTACTGGAGGTCAAAGTAATGTCATCCAGAGAACAGGTGCTGGTCATAAAAAATAAAATATCACGAAAAAGTTGATTTATTTCAGTAATTCCATTCAAAAAGTGAAACTTGTATATTATATTCATTCATTACACACAGACTGATATATTTCAAATTTTTATTTCTTTTAATTTTGATGATTATAACTGACAACAAATGAAAACCACGAATTCAGTATCTCAGAAATTTAGAATAAAATTGTATTATTAAGACCAATATAAAAAAATTATTTTTAGAAATGTTGACCAACTGAAAAGTATGAACATGAAAAATATGAGCATGTTCAGCACTCAATACTTAGTTGGGGCTCTTTTGCCTGGAATACTGCAGAAATGCGACATGGCAAGGAGTTGATCAGTCTGTGGCACTGCTCTGGTGTTATGAGAGCCCAGGTTGCTCTAATAGTGGCCTTCAGCTCTTCTGAATTGTTGGGTCTGGCATATCGAATCTTCATCTTCACAATACCCCACAGATTTTCTACGGGGTTATGGTCAGGCGAGTTTGCTGGCCAATTAAGAACAGGGATACCATCGTCCTTAAACCAGGAACTTGTAGCTTTGGCACTGTGTGCAGGTGCCAAGTCCTGTTGGAAAATGAAATCTGCATCTCCATGAAGTTGGTCAGCAGCAGGAAGCATGAAGTGCTCTAAAACGTCCTGGTAGACAGCTGCATTGACCCTGGACCTCAGAAAACACAGTGGACCAACACCAGCAGATGACATGGCACCCCAAACCATCACTGACTGTGGAAACTTTACACTGGACCTCAAGCAACATGGATTCTGTGCCTCTCCTCTCTTCCTCCAGACTCTGGGACCTTGATTTCCAAAGGAAATGCAAAATTGACTTTGATCAGAGAACATAACTTTGGAGCACTCAGCAGCAGTCCAGTCTTTTCTCTCTTTAGCCTAGGCGAGACGCTTCTGACGCTGTCTTTTGTTCAAGAGTGACTTGACACGAGGAATATGACAGGTGGAACTCATGTCTGCATATGTCTGTGCGTGGTAGTTCTTGAAGCAGTGACTCCCGCTGCAGTCCACTCTTTGTGAATCTCCCCCACATTTTTGAATGGGTTTGTTTTACAATCCTCTCCAGGGTGCAGTTATCCCTGTTATTTCTACCACATCTTTTCCTTCCCTTTGCTTCTCTATTAACGTACTTGGACACAGAGCTCTGTGAACAGCCGCCTCTTTAGCAATGACCTGTGACCTTGTGCAAGGTGTCAAAGGTTGTCTTTTGGACAACTGTCAAGTCAGCAGTCTTCCCGGTGATTGTGTAGCCTACAGAACTAGACTGAGAGACCATTTTGCAGGTGTTTTGAGTTAATTAGCTGATTAGAGTGTGGCACCAGGTGTCTTCAATATTGAACCTTTTCACAATATTCTAATTTTCTGAGATACTGAATTTGGGGTTTTCATTAGTTGTAAGTTATAATCATCAAAATTAGAAGAAAAACATTTGAAATATATCAGTCGGTGTGTAATGAATGAATATAATATACAAGTTTCACTTTTTGAATGGAATTACTGAAATGAACCAACTTTTTCATGATATTCTAATTTTATGATCAGCACCTGTAAGTATCTGGTTAGACACCATGTTTCTAAGATTTGTGGGGCCGAGCACAAGAACTTCAGTTTTATCTGAATTTAGAAGCAGGAAACTAGAGGTCATCCAGGCCTTTATGTCTATAAAACATTCCTGCAGTTTAACTAATTGATGTGTGTCATCTGGCTCCATCAGTAGATAAAGCTGAGTATCATCTGCATAACAATGAAAATATATGCAATGCTTTCTAATAATACTGCCTAAGGGAAGAATGTATAATGTAAATAGAATTGGTCCTAGCACAGAACCCTGTGGAACTCCATAATTAAGCTTCGTGTTTGAAGAAGTCTTCCCATTTACATGAACAAACTGGAGTCTATTAGATAAATATGATTCAAACCACTGCAGTGCAGTACCTTTAATACCTATAGTATGCTCTAATCTCTGTAAAAAAATGTTATCGTCAAAAGTATCAAAAGCTGCAGTAAGGTCCAACAGGACAAGAACAGAGGTGAGTCCACTGTCAGAGGCTGTAAGAAGATCATTGGTAACCTTCACTAATGCTGTTTCTGTACTGTGATGAATTCTGAAACCTGACTGAAACTCTTCAAATAAACAGTCCCCTGCAGATGATCAGTTATCTGTTTTACAGCTACTTTGTCAAGAATTTTTGAGAGAAAAGGAAGGTTGGAGATTGGCCTATAATTAACTAAGACAGCTGGGTCAAGTGATAGCTTGACCCAGTGGTACATAGCCAAATAATAAAGACAGATTGATAATTTTTAAGATTGATGCATCAATAATTGGAAAGACTTTGTTGAACAGTCCAGTAGGAATGGGATCTAATAAACATGTTGATGGTTTCACATAACAATCTAGCCATACCTCGGACTCAGCAGACCGAGCTCTCGCCCGACAGGAAGTGCAATTAGGATGACATGAGCAAATGCTGCATTGGTTTCTCTGGATGCCTGAAGGATATGATTCAAATGATGGCAGCCTTGGGAGGAGTGTTAAAACCCACTGGTCAGTAGTCTCATGCATATGTTGCCTGTGCTTCCACTCCTCCCCCACAGCCTCTACCTCGGGTCTCTCAGACTGTAACCCCACCAAAAACAATGGACTGGTCTCTCCCCACCCCTGAAGTCTTCTCTGGTGAATTGGAAAAGAGCAGAGGATTTTTGATGCAATGTTCTTTGGTATTCAGGCAGCAGAGTCGCACCTGTGCTACAGACTGTTCTAAAATTAATTTCATGGTTGAATTATTTTGTGGCCAGGCACTGTGTTGGGGCAGGCCATTTTAAATGCACATCCGGGGATTTCTTATGAAGACTTTGTGGCCATGTTTAAAAGTGTTTTTCTTAAAGGGGCGAACCCCGACACCACAGCACACCAACTGTTTTCCTCACTTCCAGGCAAACGGACTGTTGCAGACTACTCTGTTGAGTTTTGGATTTTGGTCGAAAAAGCAGGATGGGAGGAAAGGGCCCGCTAGGGGCGTGTTTTTGCATGGCCTTTGTGATAACCTGAAAAACGAGTTAGTAGCTAAAGACCTTCCTGACTCTCTTGACTCCCTTATTTCCATGTGCATTAGAATTGACAATCACATTTGGGAGTATCGGTGACCCAGAAAGTATTAACCCAAGGAGCCTCAGCGCCGAGTGGGGTGTCCTGATAAGTTCAGAGAATCTGGAGAGTCTGAGGCCAATTATCCGGAACCTATGCAACTGGGCTGGTCTCACCTATCCCCCACAGAAAGACTAAGGAGAATAAAAGCAAGTGAGTGTGTCTATTGTAGTTTAAAGGGACACTTTATTGATAAATGCCCGCAGCGGCCAAAAGACAGAGCCCGGCAGTGAAAGTATGGACACTGGCGGGCAAAATAAATACCGTATTTTCCGGAGTATAAGTCGCACTTTTTTTCATAGTTTGGCTGGGGATGCGACCTATACTCCGGAGCGACGTATATGTGACATTTATAACACATGAACCAAAATACTCCAGCCACTTGACATCTCCGTGAACTGCAGCTTTAAGGCAGTCTTGCGTAACCTGTGGGCGCAGTGGATGATGGATGGAGAGCACAGCTTAACGGCAACTGGGAGAATGCGCCACCCAACTTTCCTGGAAGTTATTGGATGGATCAAGAAAACATGGGCTTCAGTGACAAACCATCCTGTTGGGATTCAGAAAGGCTGGAATAACTGGAACTGCAGCTGACGACGAGTCTGACTAACGCGACACAGAAGAGGAAGCGGCGCTTCGTCTACGGAGTGTACGGAATTGTTTAGAAGTGACACCGAGGATGAAGAATTCAATGGATTGATGGTTTGGTTAACTTGTTAGTACGTTCTTTATGCTATGGTTATCTGAATAACTTAATGTTACGTTAACATACCGAACACGTGTTCGTTGTGCGTCATGTAGCTGAATGTGCTACGTTAGCATAACGTAGGCGTAACCGTTTTCGTCCTGTTCTTTAATCCATTATTATTTTAAATTGCCGTTCAAGATGGAATTTCTGCTCTGGGTCTCGGATTCTATCAACCCCCCCCCCCCCCCAAAAAAGTGCGACTTATAGTCCAGTGTGACCTATATATGTTTTTTTCTTCTTTATTATGCATTTTTTGGCTGGTGCGACCTATACTCCGGAGCGACGTATAGTCCGAAAAATACGGTAACGACTCTTCTCTGCTGAGATTTCTGCATTCTGCTAAAATAACTTTCCAGTCAGTCTCTCATCCCCTTTAGCCCACATGGATTCAGGAGCTGAGCAAAATTTCTTGGATTTGCAAGTTGCAGAGGAGTTAAAACTTCCTTTGGAGCCGCTGCCGGAACCTCTTCAGGTCTCAGCCCTGGATGGATCGTGCCTGCCGGATGTAACCCTCAGAACACTCCCAGTCTCCCTCTCTCTGTCAGGTAACCACTCTGAATGCATTCAATTCTACCTATTTAAAGCACCCTTTACTCCATTGGTTCTTGGACATCCCTGGCTCAGTAAACACAATCTTAACACTGACTGGAGCAAAAATAGCATAACAGGTTGAAGCATTTATTGTCATCAAAACTGTCTGAGATCTGCCTCATCACCTATACAGTCCTCACCACCTCCCAAACTCTCTGAATCCCCTGATCTATCCTCTGTTCCTGTGGTTCATCATGACCTTGCTGAAGTGTTCCGCAAAGATTTGGCCTCGTCTCTCCCTCCACATGGTCCCTATGATTGTGCAATAGATCTGTTACCTGGTGCATTTGCAACCCTTTACTCAAGGCTAGGCCTAAGTAGTGAGAGTTACAGACCAGCATCTAGGTTCAGAGGAGGTATTGTAAGCTAGGAGTGATGCGCAATGAAATAGCTGGAGCCAGGAAATGAGTGAGACAATTATTATTTTTAAAAGTGAAAAACATAAAAATTACAAATAGAATTAAACTTAGCAAACTGGCATTCAAACGTCCACATCAGGTTTGCTTACATTCATATTAAAGCCCATAGTTTGTTTAGTCTGAGTCTGTCTTTTTTTAGTCATCTGGTACCATTCAGTTTCCTTTTTTAGTCAAGTAGTGTTCCAGATTTAGTGGAAAGACATTAGTTAACACGATGTTGGATCAATACTGAAGATACGAATGCTGTTCTCCATTCAGGACTCCAGATCCGGGCTCAGGCTTGCCATCTCCATTCAAGAGAGAAACACCTTCAATCCAGTCAGAGGTTCCATATCCTATAAAACTTGTGAGTGTTACCAGAAAGTTCATATCTCAGTATTTCCACATGAAGGATACTTATGAGTTCGGTCAGCCAGGTTTCGAACCCAGGGGGTAAGTCAGATTTCCACAGTTTCAAAATACACCTCTTCGCAATCATCATACAAAGAATTAGAGCAATATGTGTGTTACAATCCAGGTTTTTCAGAGTATTAGAATATCCCAACAGAGCAATTCTAGGATCAGGCACAACAATGACATTAAAGACAGTAGAAAACCATTGAAAAATAAGAGACCAAAAGTTATGCAATTTTGGGCAAAACCAAAAAGATGTGCTAGTGTTCCTTCTGCTGCCTGACATCTGTTGCACAGTGAAGAGAGATTAGGGAAAATTTTACTTAATCTAATTTTAGAATAATGTAACCTATGAACTACCTTGTACTGAATCAGTTGAAGCCTAGCATTAATTGAACAGTGCTTGATGTTCGTTAATATTTCATCCCACGTTTCCTCTTCAATCTTGATAGTAAGCTCACCTTCCCAGGCTAGCTTTATTTTAATCGTAGATGAGTCCAAGGTTTTTGAGAAAAAGCGGACCATCGTTGAGATCAAGTGTTTTGCTTCAGGGGGACCTAGGAGGGATTTTAACAATGCATTATTCTCCGACAGCAATTTGTACGACTTCATAGTCTGACGGATATAGTGCCTCAGTTGTAAATACCTAAAAAACTGAGATTTTGAAATGGAGAATTTGGACTGCAACTGTTCAAAAGAGCCCAGCTGTCCATCGATATAAAGGTCAACTAAGCTGACAACACCTGCACGGCTCCACTCCAAAAAGGCTGTGTCTGTAAGTGATGGTAAGAAATCATGGTTCTGCCAGATTGGAGCTTGAACCGACGTGTGTGTGGGAGTGCACAGTGTTTCCTAATTTGATTCCAGATCCTCTGGGTACTTGATAGAATGAAATGGTCATTCCTATAGACCGCAGGGGGCCTTGGGGTCGAGAAGACAAGCGCGGGAAGGGAAGTGTTATGGGCTAGCCCTTTTTCGATGATTAGCCAAGGAGGCGGAGTGTACCCATCTCCACTCTCAAAGCCATATTGCCAGTACGTCAGAACTCTGACATTGGCAGCCCAGTAGTAATGCAACAAACATGGCAAACCCAAACCCCCACTGTCTCTTGGTTTTTGGAGGTGGCTTTTGGCGATCCTATGTATTTTGTACCCCCAAACAAATGGCATGATAATAGAGTCTAAAAACTTAAAAAAAGATTTAGGAATAAAGACAGGAATGTTCTGAAATAAATACAAAAATTGTGGCAATGAAACCATCTTCATAGCATTTACATGTCCAATCAGGGATAAAGGTAGTGTTCTCCATTTTTCTATAGTCTCCTTGAGTTTGGTCAGTTTCTCTGTGAAATTTAATTTAAAAAGGTCACTTGCCTTTTTTAAAATTTTTATGCCCAAATATTTCACATAATCAGAGGTTATTTTAAAGGGTGTAGTTGTCATAAATAGTGGATCCAATTCATTCGCCATTGGTATAAGTTCACTCTTCTGCCAATTAATGGTATAACCAGATACTTTTCCAAAGGAATTAACAAGCTGGAGCAAATGTGGTATTGACTGCTCTGGGTCAGAGACAAAAAGGGCCACATCATCTGCATATAAAGAAATTTTGTGATCAGCTCCCCCTAAAGTTATAGGTTTAATGAGGGCATGCTCTCTCACGCTAATTGCCAATGCTTCGATAGATAAAGCAAAAAGAAGTGGCGAGAGGGGGCACCCCTGCCGAGTCCCTCTTTTTAAAAAAAAAAGAGGGAGACCTGTCTGAGTTTGTAATAACTGATGCTGTAGGCTGAGAATATACCATGCGCACCCAGGAGACAAAAGATGAACCAAGTCCAAATTTCTCCAATACCCTCAAAAGATACCGCCATTCCACCTGGTCAAAAGTCTTCTCTGCGTCCAAACACAGGATGGCTTGCTTAAAGGTTTTATCAAAGGGATAATACATAATATCCATCACACGTCTAACATTAAAAAAAGAAAATCGCTTTGGGATGAAGCCTGTCTGGTCAGTGTGAATAAATAATTCTATACATTTATTTAACCTTTTTGCAAGTATTTTAGTGAATATCTTAAAATCTAGGTTAAGCATGGAAATTGGACGATATGATGAGGGCTCTGTTTCATCCCTATCCGGTTTGAGAAATAGCGAGATATTTGCATCATATAGGGTTGGAGGGAGATTTTCAGATCCCATTGAGTGTAAAAACATCCTGTGTAGAATTGGGGTTAATTGATTTGCAAATTTCTTATAAAATTCAATGCCAATTCCGTCCGGTCCTGGGCTTTTTCCACTTTGTAGTGATTTGATAGAATTCAGAACTTCTGTTGGGGATATTTCTGCATTGAGGGCTTCACGAGAAGCTTCATCTAGCTTCGGTGTATTTAGATTTTTTAACCAGTTATCTACATCACCTGAGGAATTAGATCTGTAAAGCTCTTCATAATATTCTTTATTTATCAGTTTTGGGTCCGTTAGGATTTCTCCTGAGCGAGACTTTATTTTGTGGATGGCTCTACTGGCCTGTCGTCCCCTCAGTTGGCGAACTAAGAGTGTATGAGGTTTGTCCCCAAGTTCAAAATACTGCCTCCTAAGTCGCAGGATCTGATCACTAACCTGGCGTGATAAAATTTTGTTATACTCGTATTTAAGGTTGAGAAAATTTTGTAGTGTTTGAGAGTTGCCTGTGCTTCTATATAAAGGTTCTAGTTGTGAGATCTGAGAGTCGATTTCCTCTGAGCGAATTTTGCTTGATTTTTTCAAAGCCGCCTCATATGCAATAATTTGGCCCCTCATAACAGCTTTAAGCCCTTCCCACAAGACTGAATCTGAGACATCTGAAGTATCATTAATCTCAAGATATTCTGTAATTTGTTTAGACATATGTCTACAAAAATTTTCATCTGCCAAGAGAGATGGGCGGAAATGCCACGAGAAGTGCTGTCTGGGTTTGTTGAAACTGAGAGTCATGGCTGTGGGGGCGTGGTCGGAGATCAAAATATTATGATATTTGGTATCTATAACATTTGGTATAAGTTTGGCATCTAATAAGAAAAAATCAATATGAGAGTATGATTTGTGTTTACTAGAAAAAAGAGTATTCGCTGTCTCTTGGATGTTGGAGCCGCCAAATGTCAACTAAATTAATAGTGGTGATAAGATTATTTAAAACCATAGAAGCATTAGAGGGACTGAATGTTTTACTAGCTGATCTGTCAAGATGGGGGTCGAGTATTACATTATGATCCCCGGCAACTTTTAAGTTAGTAGCTGAAAGATCAAAAAGCTTTCCAAAGGTTTTTCTGAAAAATGTTGGGTCATCAATATTAGGCCCGTAGATATTCAACAGTGTTACATGAATCGAATAAAGATAACCTGTAACAATGATATACCGGCTGTTCGGGTCCGCTGATGTAGAAATGTGTTTAAAAGGTATGTTTTTCCGAATAACAATCGCAACCCCGCGAGCCTTGCTAGAAAATGTAGATTGATATATTTTGTCTGCCCAGCTACAACGCAGAGACTTCTGTTCAGAAGGTCTAATGTGAGTCTCTTAAAGGAACAACACATCGGCTGTTTGGTTTGAGGTGTGCAAAAACCTTAGCACGTTTAATTGAATGGCCTAGGCCACGAACATTCCAGCTGACCAAGTTGATGCCCCTATCCCTACCTATAGGTGACATAAGAAATTGAAAGATGAATTATATGAGCGGTGACACAATGAATTGCCCAAAATATGAGTAAAAGTACATTAAAAAAAAAAAAGGATTTAAGGAAAACACATAAAGTGAACTTACATTTACCCACCCCAATCCCCACTTTCCAAAACGAAGCGAGAGACAAAGTCCTAATGTTCTGTCCACAGGGGTCATATACTGGTTAAACCTAACCAGTAGTATCGCTAGTTATCCAACTTCTAACAAAACAAACCAAACAACAACAAAAAGTATATATAGCGTCCCTCCTGGTGACTGACCATAAGCATTATTATTTTAACATTGCAGTGATGAAAATCAGGAAGAATCCTAGTTTTGTTATAAGAACTAAAAAGAATAGTACAAATTGATTGATTAACACCACACACATCTGACAATTATTATACCACACTAAAGAGGTAGGCATCTAAACAAATTAACCTCTGGCAGAGAAGGATAAAAAACGGAAAAACAAAACAAAAAAAAAAAACATATACCTCTATATATATATATTTTTAATTTTTTCCTTCTCTAATTTTTGGGGCATGCTGCTGAGAAACCAATAACTTAATAACCCAGAACTCAACACCACCAACAGTGCTATGCCTCTATAGTCGCAGCCAAGTGAAGGCCTATTAATCAAATTGTCCTATTAACATTTGGCCGATGCATACCAGACAGACCAGTGCTCAGCGATCATCACTCCCGGGTGGCCCGGTAACTGAGCAGAAAGCGATCAGCATCCTCTGGGGTGTTGAAAACCTTATCAATGTCGGCACCTTTGGTGACTCGGAGCCGCGCCGGGTAGAGGAAACCAGTACGCATCCCGGCTTCCTTGAGTTTTTTCCTCACCTCTTCAAACGGTTGGCGCCGCTTCAGGGTCTCAGCCGGAAAGTCTGGAAATATGTGGATCCGTCTCCCGTCATATGTCAGAGGTGTGTTCTCATGTGCCAGCCGCAGTATTTTTTCCTTGACTCGAAAACTATGAATTCGGGCTATCATGACACGGGGACACCCTCCGACATCAGATGGCTGTCGACCTCTATCGGGGTAGGAAAGTGAGCAGGGCCCAGCAAATCACGCAGAAAACTGACACAAAAGTCTACAGGGTTGTTACCCTCAGCTTTTTCTGGCAAGCCCACCACTTTTATATTTTGTCGCCGAGAGCGCGCCTCGAGGTCGATAACCTTGTGTTGGAGTAGTTTGTGGTTCTCCTCCAACTGCCGCCATTGTTGTTTTAGCTGGGTGAGCTTAGCATCATGGTTGCTGCCAGCTGCCTCCAAAGTATAGATCCGATCATCGTGATCAGTCAGAGTAGCTTGCATAATTTGCAGGGATGTCGCCAAGTTGTTGAATCAATCATCCATCTTCTTACTCAAATCGGTTATAGCGGCAAGTATGGCGGATGTTTCCGTGTTTGCCTCCACCGGCGGTGTTGGCTCTGGGGAGTTATCTGTGTCTTCGATGCTAATGCTAGCTTTAGCCTCTCGCCCCGAGGTTGCACAGAGAGCTTTCTTGTAGTTATTCTGCTGTTTTTGTTCTCTCCTGGTAGCCATAAGTGCATAAACACAATATGGACGTAATGCCCAACTTTCTAACTGAATCAGAAATGTTGTATTGCTTGAATAATAACGAACCAGAAGGGAGCTCAGAAAAAATGCGTCTATACCATAGCGTGCGCTCTAGCGCCCCCCCTTGTTTATGTTTTTTGAATAAAAAATTAAAGGAAATGCATCACTTTCTCATGTATTTTGATTAGACTGAAGATTTAAGATTGGGCAGCCCCCCCATGAGATATTCTTTTTGTTAAGTTCATTAAGTAGACCACATCAGTTTAGGAATGGCTGGCTTAAATTCATCAACATCCCCAAGTCATACTAAAAGTACAGACAGAGTTTTACTTTGTTTAAAAAGCTTGACTCTTTGGGCGCCTGGGTGGCTTAGTGGCGAAGCCGGTAACCACATAGATATGCTGCGTTGCAGTGTGGGTGGCGCGGGCTCGAATCCTGGCCTGTCGCCAATTTGCCCGTGTGTCTTCCCCTGTATCTTTCCCCCATTTCCTGTCTCCCTCCACTGCCAATAAAAGCTGCTGTGGCCAAAAATGCAAAAAAAAAAAAAGCTTGACTCTCAAAATGACAGCTTCAAAACTGCATTTAATCTGTTATTAGACTCAATTGGCATCTCTCAAAATGTTAATGAGCCCACCCTCCACTTTAATCACACTCAGGATTCTGTTCTGACATAGAGCACATTTACCAGTATTCACTTAAAAGCCTCTCTTGTCTGATCATTTCTTAATAAAATTTACATTACAAAAATTGATTAAGCAGCAGTGGGGAATAACTTTAATTATAGATATCTTTCTGAAAGTGCTGTAACTAAGTCTAAGGACATAATTCCTCCACTGCTATTTTCAGTGTCATGTGCCAACAGTGCAGAGCATCTACCTAAATTCTACATCCATAGAGGTTGATTATCTTGTTAATAGTTTCATATGCTCACTGCATATGACTCTGGATACGTTGAGGCTCCTTCGAAAAGAGTGCCTCAAATCAGAAGTGCCTGATGCACTGGTATAACTCACAAATGCGCAGCTTAAAGCATTTGTGGAGATGAAATGGCATCTCACTTATTTAGAAGATCTCCATTGAGCCTGGAAAATAAATTTGTTGCTCTATAAAAAATAAATAAATAAAAACTAAGTCAGCCGTAATGCTAGGGCATCTTACTATTCACCCATGACTGAAGAAAATAAGAACAACCCCAGGTTTCTTTTTCAGCATCAGAGCTCTGTTGAGGCAAGTTTTCCTTTAACTTTATTCGTTATAACTTCATGAATTTATTCAAAATAAAATTTTAACCATTAGAGAAAAAAATATTTGTAACCATCTCACAGATGTATCATTATGTACAACTACTCAGTACTGCGGATATTTGTTTAGACTCTTTCTCTCTAATTGATCTTTCTGAGTTAACTTCAATAGTTACTTCCTCCAAACCATCAGTGTTCTATTAGGTCCCTTTCCTACAAGACTGCTCAAAGAAGTCCCACCATTAATTACTGCTTCAATCTTAAACGTGATCAATCTGTGTTTATTAATGGGCTACGTACCATAGGCCTTCAAAGTAGCGGTAATTAATCCATTACTTAAAATGTCATCACTTGACCCAAGTGTCTTAGCTAATTATAGGCAAATTTCCAGCCTTTCTTTTATCTCAGAAATTCTTGAAATAGCAGTTGCAAAACAGCTAACTGCTCATCTCCTGAGGAATGGTTTCAGTCAGGTTTCAGGATTCATCACAGTATAGAAACAGCATTAGTGAAGGTTGCAAGGTTCTTACGGCCTCTGACAGCTGAATCGTCTCTGTGCTTGTCCTGCTAGACCTCACTGCAGCATTTGATACTGTTGACCATAATATTTTGTTACAGAGATTAGATCATAAAATAGGTATTAAAGGTACTGCACTGCAGTGGTTTGAATTATATTTATTTAATAGACTCCAGTTGGTTTATATAAATGGGGAGTCTTAGGCAATATTATAAGAAGGCATAGCATACATTTTTTATTGCTATGCAGATGACACATACCAATAAGTTAAACTGCTATTTCAAGAACTTGGATGACCTCTAATTTTCTGCTTTCTAAATTTCTAAATGCATATATTAAACAAATATGTAGGAATGCTTCCTTGCATTTATGCAATATCTCCAAAATTAATCCGCTGTCAGGGTGAGGCTGACAAATCAGTTAATGCATTTATTACTTTTAGGGTGGATTATTGTAATTCATTGTCAAGGCATTTCAGGGAGTATTTAGTACATGAAAAATTCCTGAACAGCCTTCTATTGTCCTGGAACGACATATCTTGGTCAAAAATGACACCAAGATTCCTCACAGTGTTACTGGATGCCAAGATAATGCCATCTAAAGTAAACATCTAATTAAACGCCATGTTTCAAAGTTAACTTTGATGGTACTTTTCTGTGTTAATTAATTGCATCAATTTTGACAAAATCCCCAGTACCACTGGCTTAAATGTAGCTCCAAACTATGACTGAACCCCCACCTAGTTTTATACGTCTGTAGACTCATTGTTATCCCTCTCTTGAATTGAACCCGTTTTTCGGCCGAGCACCGAGTGTTTCGGCGGTGGAAAACCCACCTAACGGTTCAATTCACGGCTCCGGCTCCGGAACCCTGTTGGTGGGAAAGAGGCTTGAGACTGATTTTCAGTCCAGTTCTTTTGTAATTTGGCATACTGCAACTTTTTCTCTCTGTTTCTCTACCTTAAGAATGGCTTTTTGACAACTACCTTGCCTACCTACACACCTTATGGTGTGGCTGTAGCTCAGGAGGTTACTGGTTCAATCCCTGGCTACTCCAGTCTGCATGCTAAAGTATCCTTGCGCAACATACTGAAACCCAGGTTGCTTTCTGATACATCCATTGGAGTGTGAATGCACTTAGGCACAGAAAGAAGTGCTTCTATGAGTGGGTGAATGAGACATATTGTATAAAGCACTTTGGGTGCTCAAGGGTACACCAGAAAAGCACTATATGAACTAGTCCATTTAGCATTTACCTGACAGAGAGACAACAACATAAATGCCTGGATGACCTCACTTTCCTGTTTCTAACCTTAGTTTCAGACTAAACTGAGATTATTGTACTCAGTCCTCTTTTGAGGAGGATGTGGTGTCCAACCAGATATTTACTTTAGATGGCATTACCTTGGCATCCAATAACACTGTGAGGAATCTGAGAGTAATTTTGATCTTCACTCATCTCTTTACACTCTGTATTTATACACCACTACTGTATTTAAGCATTTGCAATTATTAAACTCTCTCTCATAGTTTGTCTTTTGTCCTGTCATTCTTTGCTGTCTTCTCTTTTCCATCACACCCAGACAGTCTCATTGGACTCCCACTGTTGCCAAGTGCCTGCATTTAGGGGAGGTCGTGATAATTGGGGTTTTGTTATAGGATCTTGACCTTACACTATTATTATTACTATTATTATTATGTGATACTGCTGTTATGGAAAACATCCTGTCTGGTTCCTGTCAACACCATCAGAGCTTAACCTCAGACCATATGTGATGAAGGTGCTGGAGAGACTGGTCTTGGCCCATCTCTTGACCTTCTACAGTTTCCATGGAGAAGACAGCAAGTTTCTGTGAACTAAACCTGTTGAAGAAACTGTTACGTTCCTCTTAGAAGAGTGTGCGTTGGTTATCTGTCACCTTAAACACATTGATTTTCTTTGTTCCACTTCACACATTGCTTCTGTTGTTCCTCTGGAGTTTGGCTTCAAGCTTCCTTCTGTCGTAGTCCTTCCATTTCCTCCGCTTCACCCTTAGGTCACGCTACACTCTCCTCAGTTCTTCACTATCCCCAAACATGAAGGCTTTCTTCACTTTATTAGGCAGTTTTGTTTTGTTTTTGTTTTGTTTTTTACAGTATAATGTCACTGTATGCATTAGCATTTGCATACAAGAGATCTCATACTCTTTATTCTTGTGGCAAAGCTGACATACTGTTGAAAAGGTGGTAATGTTCTGTCCAGTTAAATCACCAGTTCTATGCATAAAAGCACTAGAATGCTAGGTTAACAGTGGAATGAGTTATATCACATGCTACCTCTGCATCAGCTGATGGTTGACTGTAAATCACAAAATAATAATAATAATAATAATAACAGACAAGAATTAACTCAGCAAGTAATAGGGATCTAATCCAGCAGCCATCAGTTCAACATCCAGGCCATATAAACATTCCTTCACAGTCACATGTACAGGAATACACCACTTTTCATTCACAAACAGAGCAATTCCTCTACATTTTTCCTTGCCACTTAGATTAACATCTCTATCTGCCTGAAAAGTTCTGAAGCCAGGTAGCAGCCAGGTGTGACTTCAGCCATTTTCCTTTGAAGCACATCATACTACACTCACGGTTTTTTCTCTGGGTCTTATTCAGTGTGGCATGTGCGTCCATTTTAATGCCCAAGGACCTCATATTTCCCATGATGATAGACAGTTTATGTCTCCTCATCTTAGTTCGCCACTTACCTCCTCCGAAGCTCCTCGGGGATGACAGGTCTAATTCCACCTATGGTCCTATGTGTCAACAGTGAGGCTCGCAACTAAAGAACTAAAAAACAAAACAAAAAAACACCATGAGTAAGAAAACATTTTATAAAAGGTGACTAAAGGTGCATAACATAACAAAGTAATTATTAATTAAGAATAATATTGATCTCCCATGCAGGGCAACATGAGAAAGACCACAGATAAGATTCATGGATGTAATGAGAGAGTACATGCAGAGGGTTGCTGTGACAGAAGAAAATGCTAAGGATAGGTTGAAATGGTGGCAGATAATCTGCTCTGGTGAGTCCTAAAGGGACCAGCTGAAAGAAGAAGTGGAACAATAAATAACAAAACAATACCAAAACAAACAAACAATGCACCACTATTAATCCTGCATGTTCCAGTTCTGCTTCCACAAGGCAGCAGCTGCTGTAAAAAAACAAACAAAAAGAAAGTAATTTTCCACCATCTTATCTTATCTTAATATTTGAGAGTAAGCAGCAGTTACTGAGGGAAAGCATTTAAGATGTAATAAGTAATATATTGTACCTTTGTTGGTTACATATTCAGACCTGAATATAGACTTTTCAGTATAATAAATAATTAAATAAATAATCAAATAATTAAGGGGTACATACTCAGACCTGAATAAATAAATAATTACCTGAATGAATAAAAAGTTAAATAAATAGATAAAGTGGAAATAATGATTAATTAATAATATTAATAATAATACAAGCAATAATAATAATAGTAGTAGTGGTAGTAGGTCCTTTGCATCATTCTTTCCAATGAAGTTATTCATTTACAGTAGTATATTTGTAAATAACCTAACACTCTGAGCCATTTGGATGACTTACATGGAAGTTTTGTCTCTGTCTATACTTCCATTCATTTGGCAATATGTGTTCAAATTTTCAGTGTTTTGAATTTTGCACTTGTTTAAGATTAATCTGTTGTTATTACAAGAGTTTTGCTAAGGTGAGGTGCTCCCATACTTCCCAATACTAACATAATTTAGCCAATATGTATATATATATATATATATATACATATATTTACGAAACTGTATTGGACTCTGTCACTCTATCACAATATCAAAGTAGCCCAAATAAACCCTGATGAGTTTGAATCATCGTAATTCGGAGAGTACTGGTAAATCTTGACTCACACCGTGGCTGATGGCTTTGCAGCCTCCACCTGTCATGGAGGAATGTTTGTCACTGTGTTGTATGGTATTATATGTTTTTCTATTATATTTTGATGTAGAAGAAATCCTAAAAAGACTGGCAAAGTGATAATTGTTCCCATTACACGTTGACTAGTACACCCATTATTACACTGTGTGCTGCAAACTGACATATGTTTTGTAGATATTTGTTTACATTTTTATCATGATTAAACAGTCATAATTAGGCAGGTCTGATGCATTCTTTCATTGCTGAACCTATTTTGAAATCAATTTTGCACAATTGCAACACAGTGTACACATGCATTTTCCAAACTAATGAAAAACAATTTGAAACAGTACTCATGTTGGTTCCACAGTGCAAATTAGTGTGACACAGTCAATATCAACTGTAAGTAAAGAAGCTCATTTGCATATAATTGTACTGGTACTTGTACTGGTTGGTGAATTTGTGCAGCAGGTCAGTGTGTGTGATAGTGAACATGGTAAAAAAAAAAAAAAAAAAAGCCACAGTCAGCTCCAGGAAACAACAGTGGCTGCACATCTAAACAGCACAGGGAAGATCAAGTTTATTTCTAATTAATATATTGTTTTTTGTAAACTTCAATTTCCCAGGTAAAATGTTTGAGAACCAGTTCTCATTTACAAACATGACCTGGCCTATGCCATTCCTCAAAAATTCATGTTAGTGGCAATCCTGCTCATCTCGTAATACATGTGGACAGTAAGGCCTCTAAATTTGATATCTAAAAATGTCATTAGATATTTGTTCAAAAAGACCGAGTCAAAAAAAAAAGGGAAAATTTCCTTCCTGGGAAAAAATCCCACCACTTTGGTAACAAGCTTTGCCACATACAGCCAGGTTTTCTGACCCTTGCATTCTTGCAGGCAAGAAACAAAAATCCCTTCAATAAATGCTTGAGCTGATTTTGGTTAGAACTGAATGGTGTGGACCTGGTTACAGCAATAGGATCTTTGTTTGAGCCAGCAATTATACCTGAATAAACTCAATTTAGAGTATTTTACCTTATTTACATATGAGTAGCACAGAGACAACAAGCATTAACGCTTCCATGTTGAGATGCAGGTGTAAAACAAAACAGAGTAGGGATGTTTTTAAGGTTGTTAACAAGAAAACTAGTGTCATAAGATCGGAAAATGCTGGGCTAAATATAACATGAAGTGTGTAGGGATTAAGGTAAATTATTACCTTCCTCCGTCCTATAGCATCTTTAATTATCATCAACATTAATTATTATTGATTCAATCAAAGTTACACTAAACTTATACAAAATAAGTCATGAGCATTGTATGCTCTAAATAATAGTGCAACAAACAGAAACATTACAGAATTATGTCTTTAACAGCCAGTGATATCAAAAAGCAGGTATGATAAAAATGATGCACAAAATATCCATAAATGGAACATATGCAGTCACAAAATAAAAAAACAATGCAGTCCTTATTTTATATTTCAGAACATAAATAGTAACTGACAGGTTTAAAAGAACGGATTATTATATTATTACACATTACATTCCAAATATATGATAAAGGAATTATACCCTAAATATTTTTCTTTTAAAACATTTGGGTACTTTCTGACCTCTAGAATTTATGTTTTAATTTACTTTTGTGTATTTCAGACGAATGAGATACAAATTAAGGATGAGCGGAAGCGAATGGATGGATGGATGGAGATACAAATTATAGTGCACCTACTTTGGGGGTACCTTGGGGGTATTTTAGAAGAAAGGATGATTATGACTAGTGCTTTTACTTTTTATATGATAATTATGTTACACTTTTAGGTCTACTGGCTGTATTATAGCTCATCCTAACCAACCCTACTTACATTAAACCATCTTGAGCCCTATTATGAAATGCTACCTTTTTTAATATGAAAAACTCAGCTAATATAAGTTTAAAAGTCCAAGTTAATAAATCATACCATGATCATATACGTTGAACTAATGCTACAGTAAATAAAAGACTATTAATTTCGTCCATATTGCCCACCCTTTTGACCTTCGGCATCGCTCTCAACCCTCCTCCGCATGTTGTATGAACTCCCCTCTCTCCGGCTCACTTGTTGGGAGTTCCTCAGGTAAAATGGCCTGCAAACACATAAATTCAACAGGACCCTTGTAGCGGATAGATGAGACTCTGCTGCCCATTGTAACTCCCACACAACACCGTGGATTCCAGCAAACTGCTTGTATGCCTCTTTAGAGAAAAGGCCTCTCTTTTCATTTGTCCGTGTATACCCCTGACCAAGCTAAGTCTTTTTTCCTCTCTCCGTCTTTAATCCGTCCCTCTATTTCAGGAAGAAAAAAAAACACAAAACCAGTTCACGCAGTGCTTTAGTAGCTAAAAGTAAAAGAGCTTGCCCCCCCCCCCCCCCCCCCCCCCCCCCCCCCCCCCCCCCCGCGCGCAGGACTGAGCCCTGAATCGCTCAGGAAAATTGCTTCTTTTGAATAGAGGGAGGGAGGAACAACGTTTAATAGGATCCAAAGGGAGTCTGTGCTCTTAAACAGGTGGAAATTGGACGTCCTCGAATTTATACAAATAGTAAGTATATAAGCCGGCGTGGAAAAAGAGGGATCCCATCTCCGAGGATTAGCAGCTTTCTCCGAAAAAAAAAATGGGGAAGAAAAAAAAAAAGATTACTGTGTTGTTAAGCAAATTAAAGCAGGAGACTCACTCAGCTCCTCCAAAGCGCGATTAAGGATGAAAACACAATTATGATCACAACTTGTACAGCCTTTTTACTGATGGAATGGTTTCTTATTTATGTAGCAGATGAAGCCCACAACCCGTGCCATCCCCTCTATAGATTTTTTTTTTTTTTTTCCTGCGGGCGTCTCCCTGTCACACAGTTAGGAGGTTGGGTGCCCGCTGATGTCAAGAGACAGTGATCTGCACTTATGAGGGGCGGGCGCTGCCAAGGTCTGACAGAGAGCAGTCGGCTGGTTTCTCCACTTCCATCTGAACATTAAGAAGGTAAACTGCAACACAGACTCAACTTTGTGCTCTCAGTGTCCAGGAGCTCCGACTAGAATTTGTTGAGGTTTTTTTTTTTTTTTTTCCCTACTTTTTTCTCTGCTTCCTCCTCCTCTTCTGTTTAACAAGCTCTGTAATGTCTGTTAATTTTGTGTGTGCTAGTTAATGAGCATTAATCCATCACCCCTGGATGCTATTGTTGCAAGGTGGTAGCCATTTGAATGCAAATGCCTGACACTGTGACAGCAAGGTGCTTATTAAACTGATGTGTCCTCCCGTCTTTTCTGCTGGGAGCTCAGGGAAGTGAAAAGACACGGGGCAGCTGGAAAAGCGGGTCGGACTATACCGGTAGTTGCTCACACCAAGTTCTGCTCTGCAGCAAAACAAAACAGAGCAGCAGCAACAAAATGGCAAGTTCTGCCTCTTTGGACGCAGTGATGTCCTGCGGAAGGACTGGACCGTCCGCGGCTCCCAAAACCCTGGCTTTCTCCATAGACTGGATCATGTCCAAGAGCTCGGAGCCGAAAGGGAGCGCGGAGGAACGGTCAGAAGGGAAAAGGCTACTGGGGCTCTGCTCCCCAATTCCTTGCATGATCCCGTTACAGCCCTTCAGCTACGACCTCCAAGCCAAGGCGCTGATGAGCTATTCGGAGCTGTGGAGAGCCAGTCTCAGGGGAAGTTTTTGCGGCTCCCCAGCCGCTCCCTGCAAAGGAAACTGCGGCTTGTGCGGGAAAGCGGATCCGGGCCTAAAACAGCCGCTTCTGACGTCAGGGAACAGGGTAGTAAAACCACAGGCTCTGAACCAGGCCGTGGCCGTGCCTAGCAGCGGCTCGCTCTACTATTTCAATTACCTGGACTCTACATACCAGCAGTCGGAGCTGCTGGCCGGACAATGGCTCTCCAGCTCGCAGGCCCAGGCCTCTCTGTCGGCGCACCACAGACTCTTTCTGCTGGAAAATGCCAAACTGGCCGGTGTGGGAACCGACAAGCTGCCCACACCTCAATATCCACACAAGGAACATCTGCCAGGGCAGCTTGACCAGATAGTGAAGGAGAACCATGGCCTTACGGCTGAAAAAAGCAGCATAAAGACGCACAACAAACTCAGCAGCAGCGGCAGCAGCAGTGGTGACGGAAAACCCAAAAATTTCACCTGCGAAGTGTGTGGAAAGGTAAAGTGTATGTGTGTGTGTGTATTGTGTGTGTGTATATATATATATATATATATATATATATATATATATATATATATATATATATATATATATATATATATATATATATATATATATGTGTGTGTGTGTGTGTGTGAGAGAGAGAGAGAGAAAGAGAGAGACAATGTTCCAGTAAAGTCCGATATTGTAATTAAAACAGATGCGCCAGCCTCTATTGAAAAATAAATAAATAAATAAAAAACACCCTCCGCTTAATATATAACGCCTATTTTCTAATTGCGATACTTACCATAGGTTATGGTATTTTTTCCGCCGGAGCCAGTCTTGTTTTAAAATCGGTGACGTCGTCTTTTCAGAACAGTTTTTATTGTTATTCTATATGATTTTGTATCCTTCGCAGGTTTTTAATGCGCATTACAACCTGACCAGACACATGCCGGTGCACACCGGGGCCCGGCCCTTCGTGTGTAAAGTGTGCGGGAAAGGATTTCGGCAAGCCAGCACGCTGTGCAGACACAAGATCATCCACACACAGGTGAGACGCTGCGTGCTTGATTCACCTTTAAATTTCCAGTTTGATTTTATTCTGTTTCAAATTTTCTTTAATTTTGACCCGTAAGGAAAAGCCTCACAAATGCAACCAGTGTGGGAAAGCCTTCAACAGAAGTTCGACGCTCAACACTCACGTGCGGATCCACGCAGGGTACAAACCGTTTGTCTGCGAGTTCTGCGGGAAAGGCTTCCACCAGAAAGGTAAATAATCCGCGCTGGCTTCTGCTTTTTTGAGCCGCGCTCTAACAGACATTATTGTTAACGCTCTGACTAGCTTTAATTGTTGCCTTGTTTCCACACCGTGCTGGGTCGTGACTGATGAATTCCGTCCTCTAATCTTGCTAGATGCTGTGTAACGCTGTTGCCGTGCGCATTCGTTTGTTTAAACCTGGTCTTAATATTTTGCGGATAAATACGCCGGTAATTTTATTTTGTTAACTAGGCACGAGGGGACAATATTTTCTCCGTCAACACTAAGTAAGTTCGCAGCCGCGCAGAGCTCTTTGTGCTATTACGAGTGAAAGTGTTACGAAATCCTTGATGTGGAAAAATCCCCAAAGTTTGTCATTTCCCAGCTGCTGAGATAGATAACATCTGTGGTAAACGCAGAACAAAAGGCTGCAGCTGCTGCTCCAGCTTGTCAAAGGGGAAATAATTGTAGGTACACTGACAAGCATGAAACGATCGGCGGAAATAAGACATGTCAATTTACGCGGACTAATTCTACTTTCAAGACAAGCATTTTGTCTGGGTCATTTGCTAGACCCCGGCAAAGTTGGAAATCGGCTCTCTTTTTGTTGAGTTGTGGCTGCGCTTGATTTTGACAAAGTTTGACAACTTCTTGACTTCGGCACACAAAAACTCGATTAATGAAGGCTGCGGGATGAAGGAGGCTCTAACTTTACTGCTAATGGTGTTGAAAACATAAAACATAAAAAAAAAAAAAACGTGTTTTTTTTCTTCTTTGTAATGTGAAGATGTTTAACAGAGAATTTCATTAAAATGTTGTACACGTGGATTTATTGTTCAGATTTGCCTGAATATTTTGGCGCAAGTTTTAGTTTTACAGAAGTGAAATGCATGGAATTTTCCTTTGAAATAATTTCAGAACATATTCAAGTAACCTTGGCCAGGGAAAACTTATATCACTTTCAGTATGGCATTTTTATCTTCATCATTAGTAGTAGTATCTAAGACCCGACAGGGTTGAGCTTAATTGGTCCTGCCAGATTATCTCTGATATGTAGAAATTATTAAACCAATAATAATCATTTCTGAAAAATGGTGTCTGTTACTTTTTGACCTTTGATTGTTTGTTTGCTTTTTTCTATTTTCTAAGACTCAGTTTGGGCTGTTTTTAGTAATATAATTAGTATTCCATGCATTATCTGACAGAAAAAAAAAAAAGAAACCTGGTTATCATCAAATAACCTGGTGAATAACCTGGTTGTTTTCACACAGGCAGATGGACTTTTTTTCCCCCTCTGGAAATCACTGAGTTTGACCTGATGTCTTTGTTATTCACACCTCACCAGACAGTTAAAGTTCAGAAAATAAAACCTGCAGTTTTGATAAGTAGATATTAAAAATAATTTGGCTTCTTAGAAGAAATGTGAAGATAGTGTGTCCTCCTGATCACGCTCTGATACAAATGACAATGTAATGCATTGTATGTAATAAGAAATTTGATTGAAGGCAGCTATTGTTGCATGCCAAGGCACATCTGTGTGCTGTAATTGTGGCAACTCTTCTAGATCATATATACATTTACTTTTCAGGAAACTACAAGAACCACAAGCTGACACATAGCGGGGAAAAGCAGTACAAGTGCTCGATCTGCAACAAGGCCTTCCACCAGATCTACAACCTGACTTTCCACATGCACACACATAATGACAAGAAGCCCTTCACCTGCACCACTTGTGGCAAGGGTTTCTGCCGCAACTTCGACCTGAAGAAGCACATCAGGAAACTGCACGACAATGGCTTCTCTGCAGCTTCAGAGGTCTCCAGAGAGTTGCAGAGCTGAGCCACCACTTGCTTCCTGCAATAACTGTATAGCTGGCTTACTATGGGCTCTGCACACCGAGCAGTTTTTAAGGCCTGACAAGGAAGTGGGGGAGTCCAAAAAACTGGACATGATTCCTTGAAAAGAAAGGCTCTCGTGAGTGCAGGAATGCTGCATGGAATAACAAACATACCAGTAAAATATCCACCTAACGCTGAGTCCCTATCTGTACAAATATTATAGGGATTTTTTTTTTTCTGTCCAGATAGAATTTCTTCATGCATTTCCACTTAAAAGCAACAGACTGAGGGAGAAATCATCTGTCCCCATGATGACACTGTAAATAATAGGTTATAATAATAATAATAATAATAATAATAATAATAATAATAATAATAATAATAATAATAACAATAATAATAATAATAATAACATTATTTAAAATATGAATAATCTGGGTGGTGCATTGCCATTTTGTTTATTTCACAGAAAAATTGTTAATGTGAATAAATAAGTTAACTTATAATGGAAACTGAATGTCTGAGCCATGTTGTTTGCATTTTGAAGGAATTTGAAAATAAAATTATTATATGATGAAAGTTGTACTGACTAAATTATTTAGAAACACTTTTTTAATGTGCATTTTATTTGGTACAAAACTTGATACAGGCACACACAGGTAAATAAACAAGTAACTTTTTGGGGGAAAATAAGTGCCAGACGCAATTAACACATTTAAACAATACACCGGCCTGCAACAAAAAGACCTGGATGAAAACAGAGTACGCCAACCGGCATAAACCGATGATGGCATAAACCAAAAAAACAAAACAAAACAAAACAAAAAAAAACCCAAAACAACAACAGCAAAAAACAGATTACAAAACAGGTGTAAAAGAAAAAAAATCAAAAATATTACTAATAAAAGAAAGACCAGTATGTTTCCTTATACATCGTAATGGCAGCAGCCATTATGATATTTACTGTAAGTGTTCAAGTATACAAGTATATAAGAGTTATATTTCGGAGTACTGTATATTTCGGAGTACTGTTAGAAAGCCACATATAGACTCAGCATACAGACTACTGTATGCTCTGCAGCCACTTTGCTTCAACATTTACTGACAGACACGAACTTAATAATGCTGCGTTTACACTTGACTCTAGCGTAATGGCACAAATGATCAGAGATAACATGAGGCTCTCGAAAGCGAATTACATTAACCAGCTAAACGGCCTCGGGAGAAGGAGCGGTGGGGGTGTATCCACGTCGTCATTCGGAGCTGCTCATCAGAACAGGAGATAATGGAGCACTCAGGCCGCAGCTCCTTATCTGGGCCTCCGCGTTAATAGAGCTCAAGTTATTCTCCGCACGGCTTCTGGAACAATATTATCCCTGCACACATTCTGTCAAGAGGCAGATCCGTGCTCCCAAATGGCGCTCATTTCATTAACAGCCAATTAGCGCTCACCCGGGTCGGCCAGGCCCTCAGAAGCTTGGCAGGGCTAATATTGGCAGATGAATGCCCTGCTCACCTTTTTCATCAGCCTGCACCAGACGCAGACATTTGCAGGAAAATCTACCCAACCTACTAAAACAGACTGTGATAAAAGGGATGGATGATGGTCTGTTACAGTAAGGAAAATGTGTTGTTGGTGGCATCGTTGTCAATGCCGCTTCAGTGACAGCAGCAATTAAACGAGATGATCTTTTAGGTATTAGGTAGCAAAGCTTTGGAAACTCAGGGATTAAAGCTGTGCAGTCAACAATTTCGAGGTACACGGTTTTCATTTGATGGAAGTGTCAGATATCTGAATAGAATTAGATGCTGTTGTTGAATTTTTTGATCAACTGAGATATATTAATCCTGTCAAAGGAATAAACTATGTTTTTGTAATCGGGTTTAACTAGTACATTCTTGTTGCTTCTCTTTACTGCGCGTCACGCTCAAATCTCTCGCCGCTGTTACAAACAATGGGAGCACTGTCTAATAAACGTATTCGTTTATTTTCTGTTTCAAATCCGTTTCCACAATTCTTCGAATAGTGATGATGGAATACAGCGCTCAAGCAGCGGAGCAAATGTAGGAAATATTTCACTTTGTAAAAGTGTTTCTGTGCCTCACATGCCGGTACAACCCCGAGATTCCCAGATCCAATACTTGAAAGATGACCTTGGTGCGCGCCCTCTCCGTCTCCGCTATCTCCGCACCTTCCTGTGCAACAACTATAACAAACGGAATACTATTACATCTGAGCAGACGGACCGATACATCTGTGTGACAGTGAAGTTTTTGTATTTTATTCAAAGGAATGTGTGTGGTCACACACACACACACACACACACACACACACACACACACACACACACACACACACACACACACACACACACACACACACACACAGTGCCAGGAGCCATGTGCACACAACACATGAGTCCAAAGCCTGCAGTCTGCGGGACGAGAACAACGTCTGCTCAGTAAATAACCTAAAGGAAGTCAGGTTGTCCTTTTCTCCGCACTTTTTCTCTACACCTCTCCAGCATCTGAGCAACCGCCTCAACATCCACAAACACGTTAACTGACGAGCGGGAGCTTTAATTAAGGCGCGCCCACGCGCAGGAGATTAGAGATTGTTTTTTTTTTTTTTTTTTTTTTTTTCTGGGGTGGGGCGGTAATCAGTTATAATCAACATGAGGACATCTTTCTTTTTGCTCCCTCCGCCACCGGGGGATTGCAGGGGGATTCAGGCAATTTACGGACTACAAAGGATCTCGTCTGAAACAGGAAGGGAAGAAAAGCAAGAGGCGGACTTTTTGTTTGTCCCAGTGAACTGATTGTAAATGGGGGATTAGCGGGGGAGCTTCGCCAGTCCGGCAAGTACCCGATCTAGGAGGAAGGAGAGAAAAGGACCAATTAAGTCTACCAAATGTTAACTTAAATCAGTTTCCCCTCAGTTTAGCCCACATAAAATTCCAATTAAAGTGTCCCGGTAGCAGCTTTTTTTTTTCTTTGAAAAAAAGGTGGCGGGGCTAGAATGTTTGTGACACTAGCCAGCAGAAAACGTTCCCACAATATCTATGAAATAACCTATGAGATGTATGGCCCAATACATGAGTCTAATTATAAGCTATAACAGCTAAATCAGAAGATAGGGAAGACACAATTATCATAAAAAAATAACACCATCAGAACAACTTTAACTGATGGTGATGAAAATCAGGGCAATTAGACAAGTAGATGATGGAATCATCAAAAAACAAAACTAGAACATTTAATCTAACAGGATGTAGTCTAAAAGTAATAAATAATAAAACAGGTGACTGTGGACATGTGCTCATCTTCTAAACTGTCGATAAATAAACATTTAAAAGAGAACTAACAAAATAAACATTCACTTTCTTCCACTTACCCTTTTCAGGGCCGTGGGGGTGGGGTGGGGGCTGGAGCCTATCCCAGCTGTCATAGGGCAAGGGTACAGATTGCCAACCTGTCTTGGGGTTAAAGCATGGAAGACAGACAACGATTTACACCTGTGGGCAATTTAGAATTACCAATTAACCTAACTCCATTAAGTGTGTGTCTTTAGGACCTGTTTAAACGAATGAAAACGGTCTCGTTTACACAAGAACAGAGTGAAAACGATGCGTTTTGGAAATGGGGTCCAGAGTGGAGCTTCAGAAACGCTCCAGTCTCCGACTCCGTGTAAACGGACGAATATGATGCTTTTTGGAAACGGGGGCATTCGCATGTGTGCACTATGGTTGCGCCCCCCACAGTTGTCCGCGCATGCACTAATAGATGAACAACAGTCGCAATGGCGGATTCACTGGTGCTTCTTGTGCTGCTCAGTCTTTTGAACTTAACTTAAATATCTGCGTACTTCGAGTGTTACGATTCCCAGTCATTATTTTCCTGTGATTTTGCAGTTTATAATTTAGTGTTGTGTGCAGCAGCAACCTCATCATCAGTCCACACAAAGCTTCTCACATTGGCCATTTTGTAAATAATGAACAACTCTTTGCCACACACTTCTCTGAGTCCCTCCACGCATACGCGTGTTGCTTAAAACAAGCTTTGCAAATAAAAGACCCCACCAGCTTGTAGCCTGGCAATGGGAACTACAGCATTTTCATCGTCTCTGCCGTCTCTGTGTAAATGCGGATCGTTTCTGAAACGTCTCCATTCAATTGGGAGGCCAAAAAGCACCAAACGTTTAGATTGAGAAAACCGGAGCACCCACGGAGAAAACCCATGCAAACGTGGGAAGAACGTGCAAACTCAGAAAGGCCCTGGCCAAGGTGGATTTAAACCTAGAACCTTCATGCATCAGTGGTAACTATGCTGCCCAACAAAAAACCCAATTGAATTATAAAAGTTTACAAGAATTTACTGGAACCAGCACTGTTTTCTTAATGTCCGGGAATACTTCAACATGTGGATTGGAGGAGCCAGGGAATCAAATCACCAACATTACGATTGGTAGATGATTCGTTTGAGCCACGTCCACCATATTTAAATCAACTTGTTACTTAAGTTTATTGAACTTGTTTCATCATGTCCATGTAACCCAGCTCAGCTAGTTTTATAGTCTTCACATCCTGAAGACTTTGAATTAACCAAGTTGTCTAAATGCAGAAAACACATTTTTAAGGCAGCTCAGTGCCAATAAAAATGGACCTACAATGCATGTTTGTTGCGCCAGATTGCCAGTTAGACTTAGATCGTAAATGAAATGTCTAGATGGATGGACAGACATATCCATCCATTTAAAGGTGTAAGAGGAATTAAAAAATTATAACAACAAAAGACATAAAAATAATAAGAAAACTGTCTAGGGGATCATACTAATCACACTAATCATAGCTGGAAGCCAAAATGGCACACACACTTTGAACAAAAATTCCAGAGGCATTTTTCTACATCTGTGCACATGTATTTGCATAAAATAATAAAAACTGCAGTTTCAACATTGTTTCAATGTCTTACCTCACTATATGTTTCAAGCTTTTGAAATATTCATGCATGTCAGAAGTTATTTTGTCATCATATTTACATTATTAGCTCTGCTTTTGTCTACTTTTACAATGGTTTAATGACTCCCTTTCAAGTGCATTTAGCTTCAGTGTTTTTACTGACTATTCTTCCATTTCTATATCTATATCATTAATTTTTTACTTTCAGTTTTGATATGTAAATTTCTGAGAGGAACAACACAAGAAACTGTTGAGGATGTTTTCAGGGCACAGAATCTCCCTGCCATCTGCACTTTGGAAGAATGTAATAGGTTTCTCTTTAATTCTCAGCAGTTTGCATCGTATTTGCTTGTTCATTTGCCTAGAAGCTCTTTCAAAGTTAACACTAAATTTGTGCTTAGAAAGGCTGGGACTGGTTGGTGATGTTAGCGAGACCCCTTGCTGCCCCACCCCTCGTTAGTGAAGTACTGGCCCTTTGACACAATGAGCTTCCATTGTAAAGTACTGAGGGGTTAATGAACAGTGGCTTCTCTTCAATCCCCAGCTGTATTCCTGCTTGAAAGGAGAAGCAATCAAAAGGACAGAAGATGGAACAAGACACAATGGAAATTAGAAATTTTGAGATATATGTTTAAAAACAAATTTATTGTATATTTCTCATAAAGGCTCAAGTCAGACATTATGCTTTCTGAAGAAAATCCCCTGATTATGCTGAATATGCTGGTCCAAAGTCCAAAGAATCCAGGGAGTGATGCATGGAAATGAGCCACTAAAGAAACAGTGAACAGGCAGATTAAAATGGAACAGCCGTGGTATTCACTCACATCTCATTTAGATTCTTTTACAAAGTCAACCCAAAGCCTTTCTCCACCAAAACCTCATCAGAATGTCTTAAAGACAGTGGTAAGGAGCGTGTCCCTGGGATATGCCTGCTTGTCTGCTTTGGCCTGTCAAGGGCATGGCAGGCTGGGAGAATGTGCTTTGTGGCTGGGAGGGAAGCAGTGGGCTGCTGGGAACTGAGCAGGGAGGGTGCTCTCATCACTGGTTTGTTGTCAGACTCCATTCTCTGACCTCCATTGGTCTGTCCATACATACATTTATCTGGTCTGCAGCTCAAGACTCAGAACCTTGGGGGGGGACCCATGAGGGTGATGCAGGCCAAGTTTGCTTATTACATTAGCAATATTTTGCTTATTGCTAATTGTACTTATTTGACATATTTTTGGACCAAAACGCACGCATGCACGCACACACACACACACACACACACACACTCACATGCACACGCACACGCACACGCACACACACACACACGCACACCCACACACACACACACACACACACACACTGAACAGATTTAAACACATCTTCTTGGAAAACTTGCTATGGGAAAAAACGTGACATTTTTGTTTGCATTTATACTACAAAAAAACCCTGTATATTTCAGTTATTTCTATTTATTTTAGCAGTGGCATGTTTTCTATAAAATACATGCAAATCAATAATACAGCAAACTTAGAAATTTGCCACTGCCATTTTTGCATACCAAGCCATTGTGCAGGTGGCTGAGGAAAATCTGCTCATATAAAAACAACTATGTGACAAGTTTAGAGAGACCCATGAACCACAACCATTTTATAAGCACTTCATCTGTACTCCAGCAAATAGGCTCTCCTCTGCACCTTCCAGTCTGTTTATTCATGTGGTGAAAACCCCAAACTGAGCAGAAACTCGAAGGGCGCAAAAGATAACCACTACATCTTCAAATGTCATTACTTTGAGTTTAGTACTAAATATTCACAAATTAATCCAACACTTTACTCTACGTACTACTGAACAGAATAAATTGTAGAATTATGGAGCACTTGCTTTTACCCACATACAGCCACTGGAAAGTGAAACCAAGCAGTAAACTCCCAGTTTGAAAAATGAAGCCAACATGGAAGTGCAAAAACCTGCAGTTTTTTGGCCAAGTAAGGCTCGCTTCAAAAGTGAATGAATGCATACATTCCCACATTAAAACGCCCAACCTTACACCAGAAATTAACATATTTACAGCCTGACACAAAACATTGTTTTAGTCTCAACTAATTTTCCTTTTCATGATGACTGCAAACGGGTAATTTTTAAAAAATATATAATTCACCAGTTTAAATTGGTTTTACAAAACGATGCCGAGAGAATGGTGTGAAAAAGCAGACATTTCTATTAAGAGGCAGGTTTCTCAACAAAAATGCCTTATTGATGCCAGCGTTTAGAGGAGAAAGGCCAAACTACTTTGAGTTGATAGGAAGGGAACAGTAAGAACCAAGGTATAAAGATCAGGATTTCTGAATGCACAGCACATCAAATATTGAAGCAGATGGGCTGCAGCAGCAGAAGACCACACCAGAGGCCTACAAAAAAGCTTTGGGGTTAACCCTGGATTTTCTGTACTGTGAATGTGGCTCTCTTTTTTCGGGGGTAAATCGCTATGGTAACTTAACTTTTCTCCAGATTAGGTATGAAATCACCACCTACTGACCAATCAGTTCTCCAGAACCATACCTGCATTACCATACCTGGAAGATCCCTCACAACTCTGTGGAAAAAATAGGAGGGTCAAAGGTCTTTGTATTTCCATGATGAGCATCAGTAAGAATTGCGTCTAGATTATTAGATGCAACTTTATTCCTTGATTTTTCTTTTTGTTGGCAACAAACAATTTTACAACAGTTGTACTGTTCTGTAAATGTTCATATATGATCCTAAAACAGGACACCTACAATGTACATGCAGACCTCATGTAAAATTTGTTCGCAGACTGAGCATATGATTGAATTGTGTTTTTATATTTAATCATTATTCTCTAACTCTTGAATTAAATTGAATTGAATTGAATTCTCTCAGCTGCAGACTTAGTTCTGTTTAATTCAGTTTTATTTATATATAGTTCCAAATCACAACACAGTTACCTCAAAGCACTTACAAGCATGAATACAAATGGTAAAGAGCAGGTTATGTTCAGAGTGCCAGTTTCAAATCAGCACAGAGCACCACTGAGTTTTACATCATGTTTTAAGCACAATATAGATTCTCTGCTGGGGGAATATGTTCTATATGTGCAGCTTGTTAAGCTGTAAAGCCACTGAATGAAGCACAACTCTGCATCACATTGTCACAGGAATGAGGGTGTATTAATCTGGTGGTTTAGGAAATGTATAAAACTTTTGTCATACTTGACAAACTCTAACCTGCTGCTTTCTCTTTTACACTGCAGGAAACACAGAGCACACACCAAGAATACCTGTTCAATCAGTCATGTTAATTTCACTTTAGTCTCTGATTTCCAGGTCTCCTTTATCAGGTTGTGGGACAGTTTTTTCCTTGCATTTTACTGTTAAATTTTAATGTTATTTGTAGATTTTTTTTTTTATCACCATTTCATAATGTCTCTGGTGTAGGTGGCATAGGGATCATTTCCTGTGAAAGAAAAGTCATGTGACCCTTGAAACACCCCTTTTAGACTGGTTAGATGCTTCCAGTGCCACCCCCTTCATGCAAACATGCAAGATAAACCCAGAGCTAACAAGCTGAAAACCAGCTTTGTGTGACTTCTTATCCTGTTAGGGTAATTGATTCCAAATAATGGAAAAATACCCTGGGTATGCTGAACTCACCTAAGAACAGGAAACTGAGGCTAAAATTCACACAGGCTCACTAAAAGTGGATAATAGAAGAGTGGAAAAGCTTTGCATCATCCGATGTGACTCACACATTTAGCTGTGGCACCAGACATAAGGTCAGAATATGTCTGGTGCCACAGCCACAGAATATAATGTAAATGGGTCAGAATTTAATGTAAACAGCCTGGATCCATCCTGCAATATATCAACAGCTTATGCTTGTGGTGGTAGTGTATTGGTGTAGGGATACTGGCACCAGTGTTAATTTTGACAGCAAATTTTGATTTAGTTTTAGTCATAGTCTTTTGACGAAAATGTAATTTAGTTTTAGTCATAATGTAGTCATCTGAATAGTTTTAGTTTTAGTCTAGTTTTAGTCAACAAAATTATCGTAAGAATATAGTCGACTAAATCTACAGTCGATGTCCATCCATCCATCCATTCGCTTCTGCTTATCCTGTTCAGGATCGCGAGGGGGGGCTGGAGCCTATCCCAGCTGTCATAGGGCGAGAGGCAGGGTACACCGTGAAGGTCTTCCAGATGGCATTGTAACTGTGAGACAGCAGTGCTAACCACTGCTCCACCGTGCTGCCCTCTACAGTCGATTTATTCGACTAAAATATAAAGGGTGTAAAATGTAAATGCTTTTTCTTCAGTTCCCTTGAATTAGTCATTATACACACTTACACAAAATTAAACATTTTTTTAAAATTATGCAATATTAATAATATTAACATTAGCGTTTCACCTGCTTCCCACACACCTGATCATTATCACCACCTTACTGAGATAATACGAGCGTTTTACAGCAGGATACGCTCTGAAAGGTACAGGGCAGTGTTCAGGACTAAGATTAGGAAAGGCTAATCCACCGCTTCGTGGAGATTTTCTCTAAACACAAACGCTAAACTGGGAAAAACACTTTACCCTGCATGACATTAAAATGCTTACCTTTGCATGGAGATCTGGGTGACTGGTTTGCAGATGTTTAAGATTTGTTGTGTTTTTACACATCGTTTTGTTTGTCACAACGTCAAAGGACAAATGTGTCCATACATCGGCTCTTCTCTTTCTCCCTGCTGACATTGTTTACATAACTTAGTTCTATCGGAAAGAATGAAAAATCACAGGCTAGTTTGGTCTTCCTGGGTTTATAGCAAATTTGTGCATCTGTGCGGCCAGAGAACGACCAGAGACTACTCCAGTTTACATGCTACCACGGTCTCTGCATGACTAACACCTTCTTCAAGTGCAAAGAGATCCACCAGGTGTCATGGAGGCACCCGCGCTCTAGCCACTGGCACCAGTTGGACCTAGTCATCACCAGAAGATCGGACATTGGCAATGTCCTCCTCAGTCGCAGCTACCACAGTGCAGACTGCGATACGGACCACGCCCTCGTAGCAAGCAAGGTGCGCATAATGCCGAAGAGGTTGCACCACTCGAAGAAAAAGGGCAGGCCATGCATCAACACCTGCTGCACCAGCAGCCAAGAGAAAACCCAGCAGTTCATCCACAGGCTGAAGAACACCCTCAACGAGAGCGAGGAAGCGTCAGCAGGTGACACCATTGACTCAAAGTGGCCCCGCCTCCGTGACGCTGTGTACAATTCCGCCATCATTGCCTATGGGAAGAAAGAACGGAAGAACGCTGACTGATACAAGGCACATTAGGAGGATGTGGAGCCCGTAATTGAGGAAAGAGGAATGCTCTACTGGCTTACAAGGCCAAGCCCAGCCCCACTACGCTTCAAGCCCTAAGGACTGCCAGGAACAAAGCCCAGCAGACCGCCTGCCGATGCGCCAACACCTACTGGCTGAACCTCTGCAGCAGCATTCAATCAGCTGCCCAGACAGTCAAAGCAAGAGGGATGTATGAAGGCATAAAGAAGGCAATGGGCCCAACCCCATCCGCCCCCCTCAAATCCAAGACAGGCGATGTCATTACCGACCAGGAGAAGCAGTTGCAACGGTGGACCGAGCACTACCTCAAGCTGTACGCGATGCAGAACACTGTAACCGACACTGCTCTCAATGCCATCCCAGACCTGCCAGTCATGGAGGAGCTAGACACCCCACCCACTGTGGAAGAGCACCTTCGCATAGGTGACTGCCTCACCTGTGGGAAGGCACCTGGGAGTGACGGAATCCCACCAGAGGTCCGGAAGAGTGGGAAACCAAGAGTGGGAAACCAGCCCTGCTGCTACCACTACATGACCTCCTTTGCCTCTGCTGGGATCAGGGTTACATCCCCCAGGACATGCGAGACACCAACATCGTCACCTTGTACAAGAACAAAGGAGACCAGAGTGACTGCAACAACTATCGGGGCATCTCCCTTCTCAGCATTGTTGGCAAAGTGTTCGCCCATGTCGCCCTAGCGCGCCTGCAGACGCTTGCCTCCCACATCTACCCAGAGTCCCAGTGTGGGTTCAGGGCTGGCTGATCCACAGTAGACATGATCTTTTCACTATGCCAGCTGCAGGAGAAGTGCCAGGAGCAGCATATGCCACTTTACATCGCCTTCATTGACCTTACAAAGGTGTTTGATCTGATCAGCCAGACCGGATTCTTCAGTTTGTTGCGGAAGATTGGCTGCCCCCAACACCTGCTCGCAGTGATCATGTCCTTCCACAAGAACACGCGCAGCACGGTCTGCTACAATGGCGCAACATCCGAGGCCTTCCCAGTCAGCAGTGCAGTAAAGCAGGGCTGTGTCCTTGCACCTACACTCTTCAGAATCTTCTTCTCCATGCTCCTCAAATACGCCTTCAAGGACTGCAGCGAGGGTGTCTACATCCACACCAGGTCTGTCGGAAACCTATACAACATTGCCCACCTTTGGGCCAAGACTAAAGTCACAGAGGTGCTCCTCTGCAAGATGCTCTGCGCTGATGATGCAGCCTTGACATCACACACTGAAGACGGACTTCAGCAGCTCGTTTGCCGCCTCTCCCATGCCTGCAAGGAGTTTGGGCTCACCATCAGCCTGAAGAAGATGAACGTCATGGCACAGGGCACAGAGACTCCCCCCAACATCGCCATCGATGGATACACCCTGGACGTTGTTGACAACTTCACGTACCTCGGGTCTATCATCTCCAGCTGATTCGGAGATTAGCAGCAGAATCGCCAAGGCAGCCACAGCCATGGCCAAACTGAATCAGAGAGTGTGGCACAACTCCAGCCTCACTGAGAAGACCAGGCTGCGTGTGTACCAAGCCTGCGTGCTCAGCAAGACATGGTGGTCCATGGAAGCAAGACATGGACCACCTACGCGAGACATGAAAGGAAACTCAACAGCTTCCACATGAGGTGCCTACGGCACATATTGCAGATCAGGTGGCAGGACAAAGTTCCCAACACTGAGGTACTGGAATGAGCCAACATGAGCAGCATGCACGTAGCACTCAGCGAGAGGCGTCTCCGGTGGCTTGGTCATGTCAGAAGAATGGACGCAGGTAGCATCCCCAAAGACCTCCTCTACGGTGAGCTGGCTGGAGGCCAAAGAACAACTGGGCACCCAAAACTGCGCTTCAAAGATGTTTGCAAGAGGGAAATGAAGCTGTGCAGCATTGATCCCAACTCATGGGAGAGCCAGGCAGACAACCGCCCCTCCTGGCGACTCACACTCAGGTGGGGTACATCAAACGCAGAGGCAGAGCGAAACATGACTGCCAACCAGAAGAGAGTCAGGCGGAAGCAGCAGCAACACCAGCTCCAACAGCCATCTGCCTTCATATGCATCAATTGTGGCAGGGACTGCCTCTCACGAGTCGGACTGCACAGCCATTCCCGGCAATGCAGATAGACTCACAAGAGCTACACCATCATCTTCCGAGACCGACGGCTGCCAACGACGACGAAGTGATGAGATAAATACCACTTTTTTGCATTTGCACAATGTTTCTAAAATTAGAAACATTCTTTCTCAGAGTGATGCTGAAAAGCTAATTCATGCATTCATTACTTCTAGGCTGGACTATTGTAATTCATTATTATCAGGCTGTCCTAAAAGCTCCCTGAAAAGCCTTTAGCTGATCCAAAATGTGGCAGCTAGAGCACTGACAGGGACTAGAAAGAGAGAGCATATTTCTCCCATATTGGCTTTTCTTCATTGGCTCCCTGTTAAATCTAGAATAGAATTTAAAATCCTTCTCCTCACATACAAGGTCTTGAATAATCAGGCCCCATCTTATCTTAAAGACCTTTTAGTACCATATCACCCCAATAGAGCACTTTACTCTCAGATTGCTGGCTTACTTGTGGTTCCTAGGATACTTAAAATTAGAATGGGAGGCAGAGCCTTCAGCTTTCAGGCCCCTCTTCTGTGGAAGCAGCTCCCAGCTTGGATTCGGGAGACAGACACCCTCTCTATTTTTAAGATTAGGCTTAAAAGTTTCCTTTTTGATCAAACTTATAGTTAAGGCTGGATCAGGTGACCCTGAACCACCCCTTAGTTATGCTGCTATAGGCCTAGGCTGCTGGGGGGTTCCCATAATGCACTGTTTCTTTTCATTCACCTTATTTACTTTGTTTACACTCCACTCTGTATTTAATCATTAATTGTTATTAATGTCTGGCTCTCTTGCACGGCATGTCTTAAGCGCTTTGAGTGCTCATACTGAGTAGAAAAGCGCTATATAAGAACTAGTCCATTTACCATCCTGTCTCTCTCCCCTCAGCCCAACCAGTCGTGGCAGATGACTGCCCCTCCCCAAACCCTGGTTCTGCTGGAGCTTTCTTCCTGTTAAAAGGGAGTTTTTCCTTCTCAGTGTCGCCACGTGCTTGCTCATAGAGGGTCATTTTGACTGATGGGTTTTCTCTGTATTATTGTAGGGTCTTTACCCACAATACAAAGTGCCTTGAGGTGACTATTTGTTGTGATTTGGTGCTATATAAATAAAATTGAATTGAATTGGCTGATGAACTTCACTTCTTTGCCTGCTTTTAGTCAGAAAACCGACAGCCCGCTGTGTTCCCAGCCAGAGGGGCGAAGACAGTCACTGTGATGGAGCGTGACTTGAGGATGATGTTTAGAAGTGCAAACACCAGGAAAGCGGCTGGATCAGATGATATTAGTGGACTTGTCCTTAAGACCTGTGCTGACCAGCTGGCACATGTGGTTACAGAGATATTGAACTTCTCAGTAAAACTGCATGTGATTCCCACCTGCTTCAAAAAGTCCATTATAGTCCCTGTCCCAAAGAAACCACATCCCAGCAGCCCCAATGACTTCAGGCCCAAAGCACTCACCTCTGTGGTGATTAAATGTTTCGAGAGACTCATCAAGACATTCATCACGTCCTCACTGCCCACCACCCTCGATGCACTACAGTTTGCATACCAGCCAGACAGATCCATAGACGACACCATAATGTTCCTCCTCCACGTGACCTTTTCCCACATGGACTCTGGAAAGGGGAACTACTATGTAAGCGTGCTGTTTCTAGATTACAGATCAGCATTTAACACGATTGTCCATTCCAGGCTGGTCTCTAAGCTGTTGAACCTGGGCCTGGGCCCATCCCTGTGCAGGCGGGTTTACAGCTTCTTGACCAGCAGACCACAGGTGGCCACCTCACCTCATACCCCCTCACCCCCAACATTGGTTCCCCCCAGTGCTGTGTGCTCAGCTGTCTGCTGTACTCACTGTAAAGCCATGACTGTGAGGCCACGTCAGAGTCCAACACGGCTGATGACACAGCTGTTGCGAGACTAATCTCCCACAATGAAGAGACAGCCTAGAGGAGGGAGATCTCCCCCCTGGAGAACTGGTGCTGGGAGAACTACCTTCTGCTTAACATCAGCAAAACAAAGGTACTGATCGTGGACTTTAGCAGGAAGCAGCAAAGGGACTACCATCCACATCTCATCAGTGGTGCTGAGGTGGAAAGAGTGGACACTTTCAAATATCTGTGAGTGACCATCTCATGGACTTGTCCTGGGCTCATCACATTAACAACTCTGTGAGGAAGGCTAGACAGTGTCTCTACCTCCTCAGGCGGCTGAGAGACTTCAAGCTCCCACTCAAGGTGCTCAGCAACTTTTACACCTGCACCATCGAGAGCATCTTGCATGGGAGCATCCCCACCTGGATGGGAAACTCCACCAAACAGGACTTCATGGCCCTTAAAAGGGTGGTTTGTTCAGCTGAACGGACTAACAAAACCACCCTGCCCAACCTACAGGACATTCACATCAAGCAGTGCAGGTTAAGGGCCATGAAGATCCTTAAACAGTCCAAACACCGCGGACAATCTCTCTTCTCCCTGCTCCCATCAGGCCGGCATTACCGCTGCCTGAGGACTAAGACTGAAAGGTTGAAGAAGAGTTTTTATCCATAAGGATCCGTCTGCTCAACTCTGAGCCCTAAACTTCACTATTATTGCACATTGTAAACTGTTCTATTCTGTATAGTGTGAATTACTTATTTTATTTTACTTATTTATGTATTCTTACTACTTATTTTCAGCTGCAGGTTCAAAATACATTTCACTGTGTATTGTGCTGTGTATAACTGTGCATGTGACAAATAAACCTTATTTTATCTTATCTTAAGAACAGGAATCATCATGGCAAGATGCTAGATGGCAGGGCATATATGGAACTCCATAACCAAGTGGCAGGCATATACAGGAACATTTGTTCTTGAGAAGTCCCAAGGTCAAAATGCAATATGCCCCCAAGGGTAGTTGAGAATGAAGCTAAGATCCTGTGGGACTTCTAGATACAGACAGACAAAATGGTGATTGCTAGCCAACCATGCTGCCATGGTCCGGGGTACTTCTGACCCTGTGTGTTCTGTTTTTGCTTTATTTTTGTATTTTCTGTTCTGGGCTTTGTTTGTTATTTCTAGTTCCTTGGGTTTTCCCAGTGTTCTGTCAGGTTGGCGTCTTTGGTCCCTCGTTCTACTTCCAGTCTTATTTTCGTAGTGTCTTGTTTCTAGTGCAGTGTGTTTAGTTTTCCTTCCTGTGTCTCCCTCACAGGTGTTCCTCATCCCCTCGTTACCTATATATTGTCTGCGTTCTAGTCAGTTCTTTGTCTCGTCATTAGTTGTACTTCTGCTGTCTTGCATGTAGGTCTAGTCAAGTCAAGTCAAGTCAGGCCAAGTCAAGTTAAGTCAAGTTTATTTCTCGTCTCTTCCTGTCAGGGCTTATTCCAGGGAGAGTTCATGTTTTGTCTTGTAAGATATGTGTAAATAGAAACTGAGTGTAAATACACCTTTCCGGAGTTATGCATTTAGGTTCCTCCTTCCTGCCTGCACAGTGGTGATCCATAACAGAATGATGTGACCACAAGTGGATCCCGCAGATTCCGACCCGGGACCGGCGTATTGGAATGGTCTCCGGCAACACCGCTCACCTCCTCCGCTTAAACTGCAGGAACTTCGCACTGTAGGAATTTTTTTGGCTCCAGCCGCTCGCTCACCTGCCACTCCGCTCACTGGCCCCTCCCTTCTTCAGCAGTCAACGCAGCCATGGAGAAACAGGAGACCCCGGCAGCAGCAGCTGTGTAACGCCATGAATTTCCACACCGCAGGTTTCCATGCCACAGCCACGGAGGAAGAAGAACTCCAAGCGGTATAATGCCGCAGATTCTGTCACCACTGCTTCAGGATGCCACGCGGCTGTTACCGCTTCAAGCACAGTCAACTGTTTCTGTGAATAACTTTTTTGCTATGCCTGCTAATCCAGAGACTGAGTCTGTAGACACTGTTCCTAACAAAGTGGCCACTAAAGGACACAAGTTTTCCGGAATCAGGCCCCACGTTTCCTGTTTCAATGCCACCCAAAGATAAAGACATTTTGTATGCTCCTCTTAAGACTGATTTCATTGATAAAGTAATGGAGCAGGACACTGATGATTATGTGCAGGACCTATGTGAACAATGGCTTAAACAGCCCAGTGAGGAGTTTAAGCAGGACACCAACAAGTCTGTGTTGGAGCTGTGTATCCAGTGGTTTTGGCAACCCTGTGACAAGCAGGGGAATGCCAATGGCACACAGGCTTCAAATTTGAATGTTGCAAATTTCATTAGGGCTGCAACTATTATAGTAAATACCCCTGGCTAACAGAATCATTGTCCACCTTAACCAAGAAATATGTTGAGCAAATAACTCGTTGGGCTGCGCTCACTTTCCCTTCTGAGACCCATAAAATGACTGTGTCTTATACATCGGCCACAAAAGAGACTGCAGATGCTTTATACATTGTGGACTATGCTTCTGAGAGACACTCTGCACCCACACCCGTTTTGTTTCCGCGGGTGGAAGCGGCCAAGGACGGGCTCGCTTCTGCACCCATTCGTGTTCCTTGGGTGGGGGCAGTCACGGTTTGGCTGGATTTTCTACCTCAGTCTCCTTCAACTGCAGCAGCTTCCAAACAACAGCCACAGACTTTGCCAGCTGCAGCAGCTCCCCAGATATAGCCACCAGCTTCAGAGCCTCCTCATCAGCCGTCACAGCCACCAACAGCAGCCACTCGCCAGTTGCCAAGGCCTCCAGTTGCAGCCCATCGCCAGCTGCCAAAGCCTTCAGCCCCCAAGCCGCAGCCATGCCCCACGCTGCCTACAGCAGCCACGCCCCACGCTGCGTGCAGCATTGCACAGTGGCATTCCATGACACATACATAGTTGTGGACGAGCAGAGGTAGAAGCCTGTAGTAATACAAGTCGTACAAGGGTTACATTCAGGGCCTTGAATAATCAGGCCCCACCTTAACTTATAGACTCATAGGAACTCATTGGAACCAGCTCCCAGTTTGGATTCAGAAGACAGACACCCTCTTTATTTTTGAGATTAAACTTAAAACAACTTTTTGTTGTGTTTTGGCTCTATATAAATAAAATTGGATTGAAGGATGCAGTCCTAGGTACAGCTAAGCCACTGCACAGGACCCTCAAACTCCCAGTCCTCTGGTAGAAGACCCCAACTCGAACACAAAAGGAGCAACTTAGGGTTCCGTATACTGCCCAAGGATACATTGGCATGCAGACTGGAGCAGTAGTAGATGACACTCTCTACGTCCTGAGACATACCTACCATATAATATAACCTGGGGCCAACCATCCAAGGCAACGGACAGTGGACAAAAGCAATGAAGAAGACAGTGCAGGCAGTGTGGAGCCAGGTATCAGGGGTGATTTTTGTCAGAAGAATAGCAACAAGAGTAAAAGGGAAGGTTTACAAGATGGTAGTGAGACCAGCTGTGATGGTATGGTTTGGAGGCAGAAGCAGTAACAATAATACACGAGGCCAACCTGGTGGTGGCAGAGTTTACAGTGTTAAGATTTTCACTGGGACTGACCAGAACAGACAGGATTATAAATGAATATATCAGAGGGATAGCTCAGGTTAAGCAACTTGAAAACAAAGCTAGAGAGGCAGGGCTGAGATGGTTTGGACATGTGCAGAGGAGGGACAGTGGTTATATTGGACAAAGGATATTCAAGATGGATGTGCCAGGCAGGAGGAAAAGGGGAAGGTAACAGAGGAATCTAGTGAAGGAGGACATGCAGAGGATTGGTGTGACAGAGGAGGATGCTAGGGATAGGGTGAGATGGAAGCAGATGATCTGCTGTAGTGACCCCTAAAGGGAACAACTGAAAGAAGAAGACCTTGGACCATATAGGGCCTGTGTGAGCTATCCAAAATACAACATACTGCATTTGAAAAACCCAAAGAGACAGAGAGTGATTGCCTATGTGGCTTTTCTAAAGCAAGAACTCAGTCTAAGTATTTATTTTGACTGGCATGTGGTAAACTGATTAGAGGACCAAACTTGATACACTCTACATGTGTAGATCTGTGCCAACACTGAATTAATATCAACAAA